>NW_022633373.1:0-6214 GCF_010015895.1 Lontra canadensis
TATATAAGCATGGATGATACATGTTACCTATGCTCTTTTACAAGGAGTTGATTTCAAACTGATGCATAAAATTCATGTCTCTAACACTCCTCTCCCTCTCCTCTCTTACCCTGGTATGGGAAAAGAGCTCCATGGATATATCACAAAGTACATTAAATTCTCTAAAATTTTAATGGGTCTCAACTTATTTATCCACTCCTTGGATGGATAGAAGAAAAAAGAAGAAATTAAAGGGAAAAAAAAAACTATTTAAAGAGAGCAACCTTCCGTAGAGCTTTAACCCAAGTAAAAAGTTAGCATAGGCACAGTCGGTCCTTAAATAAGCAATCACTGAGTGCATGCTAAGGTCAGATGACTACTGACAAAACTAAGTCTTAAGACAAGAACTAACCATTGAGAGGAGCCATAGATGGAAAGAGCCTGAATCATGAACAGAGGAAAGTTGCCCAATGAAGCAGAACACAAGCATTGGATTGTTGTGTGAGCTGATCAAAAGTCTCTCCTTTGAGCCATTATAAAAGTGGCAGTGTATCTGTTTCTACACCCTAAACTATCACAACTAATGCACTGAATTAGACAAAACAAAAAACAAAACAAAAAGAAAAAGTTTTCAGTAGGTAGCTGATAAGCATGCTCTGTTTTCAATATGTCTGGTCTCTTTAAATCTAGGGATAAATTTCTGATTCCTTTTCAACTCAATGCTTTTATTTTTGTTTTTGATATTTAAAAATCAGACCACGAATTGTAAATTTCATATTTCCACAGTAATCGTTGATACAGTTTATCGGATTATAAAAATTTAAATTACAGTGATAACGCATACATATCAGTAAGAAATTTCCCAAATGGGAAGTTAAGAGAATGTGATTGTGCTGAGTGTCTGCATTCAAACATATTTTATTTATTTTTTACTAACTTTATTTTTTTAAAGATTTTATTTATTTATTTGTCAGAGAGAGAGAGACATAGCACAAACACGGGGAGCAACAGGCAGAGGGAGAAGCAGGCTTGATCCCAGGACCCCGGGATCATGATGTGAGCCGAAGGCAGGTGGTTAACTGAGTGAGACACCCAGGCATCCCTACACACATATTTTATTTTTTGCTTTTTTATTTAACTTAAACTTAAAAAAAATTAATTTTAATTCCAGGAGAGTTAACATACAATGTTATACTAGTTTCAGGTGTCTAATATAGTGACTCAGCAAGTCCATACCTTATTCAGTGCTCATCATGAGAAGTGTATTCTTAATCCTCCTCAACTCTTTCACCCTTCCCCCGATTCAACTCCCCTCTGGTGACCATCCATTACAAAATATTTTAGATTTAAGACATTTCCCTTTTTTTCATCTTTCATCATAAAGGTGGACATATAACTAGAGATCTATCAAAAATTTATACAATTTCATGTCCTTCCTCATGTGATAATTAATTAAAAACTGTCATCAAATTCGAATATAAATCCCAATTTCAGTGGCAATGATTTCTTACTTAAGTACTATCCCTACCTCAGAAAAAAATTATGATAGAATACTATTAAAAATGGAAATAAGGAAACATCACATTAATTCTTGCACAAGGACCTATACAATGTTATGCAAGTGGTTTTATTGATAACAATTTTACGAAACGTACAAAATACTTCACCTTAGATTATTTCTCATGGTAGCCCAAAAAAGTAAAGCAAAGAAGCTAAGTTGTTATCTAATTAAATGGGAGCTGCAAGGGAGGAGCAAGATGGGGGAGGAGTAAAAGACTTAAATATCATCAGGTCCCAAGAGTTCAGCTAGAGAGTTATCAAACCATTCTGAATACCTACAAACTCAACAGGAGATCAAAGAGAAGAAGACCAGTAATTCTAAGAAGAGAAAATAGACCACTTTCCAGAAGGTAGAACATGCAGAGAAGTGAATCCAAGGTGACATATGGGAAGACAGACTGGGGGGAAGGGCCAGCTCCCAGCAAGAGAGGGAGCAGCAGAATACACAAAACAAAGAACTTTTAAACGTCTACTCCACTGAGGGATGTCATTGTAGAGGCTGGCGGGGGGTGGTGGGGAGATCACTCGTGGGGATAGTATGGTCTCAGGACCCACGGGGTCAAAAAAAGACGAGGGGTGTCTGACTATGGCAAAGCTCCCAGGTACAGAGCAGGGAAGCCAGCTGTAGAGACAGAGCCAAGGAGGGAGAACTAAGCTCAGGGTTACCTTAAAACCATGAGCCGAGGCATAGTTGGGCCACTACTCTCCCAGCAGGAACCCCACAAGGGGCAGATTAGGGGAGAACGCCCCTTCCTCCTCCAAGAGGAGCTGCACAGGAGCACAGTGCCGGAATCAGCTGGGTTTGGAGACTCCAAATGGGGCCATTCTCCAGAGATAGAAAAACTCAGTCACAGGATGGGTGAGCTTGGAGTGTAGCCGGAGACCAGGGAGACAGAGGGATTAACTGCTTTTCTCTGATGGTGCACTGAGCAGTAGGGCCCCCAAGCTCTCAGTTCCTCCATGGTCAGAGATTGAGAGGCTACCATCTTCATTCTGGTCCTCCAAAGCTATACAGAAAGTGTTCAGGGAACAAAAGCTCCCGAAAGCAAACATGAGCAGATTACTTAGCCTGGCTCCTGGCAAGGGTGGTGCATTTCCATCTCAGGCAAAGACATTTGAGAATCACTGCAACAGGCCCCTCCCCAGTAGATTAGCAAGAACATCTAGCCAAGAACAAGTTCACAATTCAATGAGAACTGCAGAACTCCAGAGCTAAGGGAAAACAACACATAGAATTCATTAATTTTTTCCCATGATTCTTTAGTCTTTGAAAGTTAATTTTTTACATTTTGATTTTTTCTTATTCTATTTGTAAAAATTTCTCCTCCATCTTATTTTAATGTTTTTAACTATTTTATCTTATCAATACCTTTTCAAAAATCTTTTAAAATTTTCATTGTTATAGTCATATTCTATCCCTTCATTGTATTTAACTTTATATTTTGTATACATACAGGGTTTTTTTTCTTTAAAATTTTGGGACACAGTTTCTTCTAATAGACCAAAATATACCCTAAATCTAGCCCATGTCTTTGTTCTAGTCTCCAGCCTGATCAAATTCTTTCCTCTTTTTTTTTTCTCCTTTTTCAAAGAACATCTTATCATTTCCTTTTTTAGAATCTTTTTAAATTTTCACCTTTACAGTCATATTCCATCCCTTCATCATGTTTACCCTTATTTTGTCTGTTCTATTCACCAGTCTAATATATATATATATTTTTTCTTTTTTCCTCCTTTGTTTTCCTCTCAGTTTTGGGTCTCTTCTGACTTGGTTAGTATATAATTTTCTGGGATCACTGCCACCCTTGTAGTATTTTGTTCTCTCATTCATCTTTTTTATCTGGATAAAATGACAAGGTGGAAAAACTCACCACAAAAAAAAAAAAAAAAAAAAAAAAAAAAAAAGAACAAGAGGCAGTACTGGTGCCTAGGGACCTAATCGATATAAACATTAGTAATATCTCAGAACTACAGTTCAGAATGGTGATTATCAAGGTGCTAGCTTGGCTTGCAAAAAGCATGGAAGACCCTAGAAAATCCCTTTCTGGAGAAATAAAATCCCTTGCTGGAGGAATACAAGAATGAAAATCTAACTAATTTGAAATCAAAAAAGGTATTAATGAGGTGTAATAAAAAAAATGGAGGCTCTTACTTCTAGGATAAATGAGGCAGAAGAGAGAATTAGTGATTTAGAAGACCAAATGATGGAGAATAAAGAAGCTGAGAAAAAGACAAACAACTACTGAACCATGAGGGCAAAATTTGAGAGATAAATGATACCATAAGACAAAATAATATTAGGATAATTGGGATCCCAGAAGAAGAAAGAGAGAGGCAGAAGGTATTTTGGAACAAATTACAGAAGAGAATTTCCCTAATTGGGCAAAGGGAACAAGCACCAAAATCCAGGAGGCACAGAGAACCCCCTTCAAAATCAGTAAAAAGAGGGGGGAGGGGTAGAGGGGAGGGGGTGGTGTTATGGACATTGGGGAGGGTATGTGCTATGGTGAGTGCTGTGAAATGTGTAAACCTGGCGATTCACAGACCTGTACCCCTGGGGATAAAAATATATTATATGTGTATAAAAAAAGAAAAATAAATTAAAAAAAATTAAAAAACCAATAAAAATAAGTCCACACCCTGTCATCTAATAGTAAAACTTACAATTCCCAGTGACAAAAATAAAATCCTGAAAGCAGCCCGGGACAAGAGGTCTGTAAACTACAACAGTAAAAATATTAGATTGGAAGCAGACCTATCTACAGAGATGAGGCAGGCCAAAAGGACTGGTATGCTATAATCAGAGCACTATAACGAGAAAAATACGCAACCAAGAATACTATATCCAGATAGGCTGTCATTGAAAATAGAAGGAGAGATAAAAAGTTTCCAGGGCAAAGACTAAAAGAATTTGCAAACACCAAACTAGCCCTACAGGAAATATTGAAAGAGATCCTCTAATCAAATACAGAGCCTAAAAGTAACAGACCAGAAAGGAACAAAGACAATATACAGTACCCGTCACCTTACTGGCAACAGAAGGGCACTAAATGCATAGCTTTCAATAGTTACTCTGAATGTAAGTAGGCCAAATGCCCCAGTCAAAAGACACAGGGTATCAGAATGGATTAAAAAAAAAGAAGAAGAAAAAAAACACCCATCGTTAATGCTGTCTGCAAGAAACTCATTTGAGACCTAAAGACACCTCCAGAGTTAAAGTGAGGGGTTGGAAAACAAGTTACCACGCTAATGGACGTCAAAAGAAAGCTGGCGTAGCAATCCTGAGATCAGATAAATTAGATTTTAAGCCAAAGACTATAGTAAGAGATGAGGAAAGATACTATATCATACTTACGAGGTCTGTCCAACAAGAAGATCTAACAATTTTAAATATCTATGCCCCTAACATGGGAGCAGCCAATTATATAAACCAATTAATAACAAAATCAAAGAAACACATCGATAATAATACAATAATAGTAGGGGACTTTAACAACCCCCTCACTGAAATGGACAGATCATCTAAGGAAAAGATCAACAAGGAAATGAAGGCTTTAAATGACACATTGGACCAATGGACATCACAGATATATTTAGAACATTCCATCCCAGAATAACAGATTACACATACTTCTCTAGTGCACATGGAACATTTTCCAGAATAGATCACATCCTGGATCACAAATCAGGTCTCAACTGGTACCAAAAGATTGGGATCATTCCCCACATATTTTCAGGCCACAGTGCTTTGAAACTAGAACTCAACCACATGAGGAAAGTTGGAAAAAACTCAAATACATAGAGGCTAAAGAGCATACTGCTAAAGAATGAATGGGTCAACCAGGAAATTAAAGAATTAAAAAAAAATTCATGGAAACAAATGAAAATGAAAACACAACTGTCAGTTCTCTCAAAAAATGGATACAAAATAGACAAAAGGAAAAAAAAAAAGCAGTGATATTTTTTCCACCCCATTTTGAAGATTCTTGTGTTTGAAGCGTAGACAAAGTACATGTTTACATCAGATTATTGAATAGAAGGTGTATTTCCTCCTATACAAAGTTCTCCCATAGCCATCTGTTCTCTGCCTATAGAGTCTCTTGGCATTTGGGTCTGATTTCCTCAGATGGGAGTGTTGCCTTTGGTAAGCCTCACATGCTGATCACATCTTGTTTCCTTTTGTCTTCCTTCCAGCCTTCCCTCTGCAGCGCTGTAGCAAACTCACAGCAGTTCAACTTCCTTTTAAAGTCAATAGCTAATATTCAGAAAATTCTGTGTACCAGGCAAAGAGCTCTACTGAGTACCATTCACAATCTCAGGTGTACCCTATAATGGGAGAATCACATCCAGTTCTATAGTTTAGAAACCAAGTATAGGAAAGGCACATGTCTTGCTTTATTTACAGCAGAATTTAAAGCACTTCCTTGTAAGTTACTGTAGGTGAGGAACACCTGAGAGAGTTCATGAGACAGTACTTTGTAAAGTCTCAGGTACTCGATAGTAACATATAAGGCTAGATTTTCCTTTAAAACTGTGGTTAAAAATAATCTGTGATCAGCAGGAGCATCACATACCCCTTGCTCCTTATCCCCTACTTGGAGACAGCACGTTTCTCACCAGCTGCCATCTGCTAGAATAGCTGCTTCTAGGAAATCAGCATCATTCAAAGCCCTGC
>NW_022633374.1:0-6213 GCF_010015895.1 Lontra canadensis
CTGCTTTGTGAAGAGGAAGACTATGTGGAACCACATATTCTGGTGGTGCACAAGGAAGCCCTAAAAAAAAAAAAAAGTGAAAGAATGATTCCATATTTCATTAACTCTGCAATTTCATTCTAGGTACTGGTGGCCATATTTGGCAGTCTAATCTGAAAAGAAGTGGTAACACAGGAGCTATGATCATAACACAGAAAAGGTGCACAAATGCTTCCTAAAACCACCACTCTGATGTGTGTCCAGCTGGCAACCTGAGCAAGAGCTTGAAACTAAAAAAAATCAGTATATTATCAGCTGTAACAGCTTCTTTCTAGATATGTCTCCTGAGGCAAGGGAAACTAAGGCAAAAATAAGCTATTGGGGCTACATCAAAATAAAAAGCTTCTGCACAGTGAAGGAAATAATAAAACTAGAAGGTAGCTTACAGAACAGGAAAAGATATTTGCAAATGAAATATCTGATAAAGGGTTAGTATCCAAATATGGAAAGAACTTATAAAACTCAGCATCCAAAAAGTGAATGATCCAATTAAAAATGGGCAGAAGTCATGAACAGAAATTCTTCCAAAGAAGAGTACAGATGGCCAACACACATGAAAAGATGCCCAATATCACTCATCATTAGGGGAATACAAATCAAAAACACAATGAGATACCACCTCACACCTGTCAGAATGGCTAAAATTAAAAAAAACCCACAAGAAACAACAGGTGCTTGTAAGTATGTGGAGAGAGAGAAACCCTCTTGCACTGTTGGTGGGAATGCAAACTGGTGCAGCCACTCTGGAGAACAGTATGGAGAGTCCTCAGAAAGTTAAAATAGAGTTACCCTGTAAACCAGCATTTGCACCACTAGGTATTTACCCAAAACAAACAAGAAGTCTAATTCAAAGGGATACATGTACCCTGATAATTATAGGAGAATTATTTACAATAGCTAAGATATGGAAACGGCCCAAATGTCCACTGATAAATGAATGGATAAAGAAGAGGTAGTAAAGAAGAGGTAGTATTATGCCTCCATCAGAAAGGATGAACACCCAACTTTTGTATCAACATGGATGGAACTGGAAGAGACTATGCTGAGTGAAATAAGGCAAGCAGAGAGAGTCAATTATCATATGGTTTCACTTACTTGTGGAGCATAAGGAATAACACAGAGGACATTGGGAGATGGAGAGGAGAAGGAATATGGGGGAAACTGGAGGGGGAGACAGACCATGAGAGACTGTGGACTCTGAGAAACAAACTGAGGGTTTTGGAGAAGAGGGGAGTGGGGGGATGGGTGAGCCTGGTGGTGGGTATTAAGGAGGGCACATATTGCATGGAGCACTGGGTGTGGTGCATAAACAATGAATTTTGGAACACTGAAAGAAAATTAAATTAAATTGCAAAAAAAGGAAAAGAAAAGGTAGTATGTATATTACTCAGTCGTAAAAAAAAAATGAAATCTTGCCAATGGCAATAACACAGATGGAGCTAGAGACTATAATGCTAAGTAAAATAAACCAGAGAAAGACAAATACCATATTTCAGTTAGGCAACATACAGTGTAATATTAGTTTCAGGGTTATACTGATTAAGTGATTAATCAATTCCATAGAATAATCAGTGCTCATCAAAGGGCCCTCCTCAATCCCCTTGACTAACTGGAATTTCAGTGAAAACTTTAAAAAATAATAAAATAAAAAATAAAAATGTCAACATATTTATGAAAGAGACTGTTAGTACTTCTTAAACCATTATAGTGAATAACAAAAAGAAAGCATTGAGAATTAATCATCTTACGATTAGTACCATATATTGTAAGAAATCAGGAAGAAAGTGATAGGAAAAGCAACAACAACACAAAGCTGATGGCAAAGCAAAGCAAAAGTTATGTACAACTTATATAAATAGGTCGGAATATGAATAGGCATACCTATATGAATAGGTACTAGGAGGGGATCACGGTGCGGCCTGTGAGGCATAAGAAACCAATCAATTACTCACAGTTTGAGAATTCTGACGGCGATAATGACTTTGTTTCTGCAACCGCACTTTTAAATAAGAAACCCAGAACAACACCAAAGGAGTTAAAACTAGAAACAAGGAAACCCAAGCTGAAGAATCTCCAGAAAGAAGATACCCCACTACAAGAGAAAACACCTAAAAAAAGGATGGCTTTAGATGACAAGCTGTACCAGCGAGACTTAGAAGTCGCACTAGCTTTATTAGTGAAGGAACTTCCAACAGTCACCACTGAGGTAGAAGAGGCTCAAGATAAAAGCACCGAAAAATGTGGCAGCAGCGGAATCAGAACAGTGACTAAGTCTCCCCATATCTCTAATTGCAGTGTGGCCGGTGATTGTTTAGATTTGGATAAGATTACTGAGGAAGATGATTTGCACGGTGCTCAAGGGAAAAGAAAAGCAGCATCAAAAGCTGTGGTACAACAGAGGAAGATTCTTTTGGAAGGCAGTGATGACAACAGTGCCTGAACCAGACTCTGCAACTGGTGGAGAGTCTGAGGATGACTCTGATTTTGGTAAGAGTGAAGACGATGACGAAGACTTCACCATGGGAAAAAATAAAGCGAAAGAAATTAAAAAGAAAGAAGTGAAGGTAAAATCCCTAGTTGAGAAAAAGGAGAAGAAACGTAAATCCCGATATGATACTTTGGTGACTTTAGAGATTCTGCTCCAGCTGCTGTGAAATCAGAATCTCAGCCTTCACCAAAAAAGGTTTCTCTTTCATCAGAGGCCACTAGGAAACCATTACAAATACGCAGCCCTTCAGCTGAAAGCAGAAAACCTAAGTGGGTCCCACCAGCGACATCTGGAAGCAGCAAGAGCAACAGGAGCCCACTGGCAGGGGTGTCTGGTAAGTCTCCAAATCAGAGTCTCCACTGTGGCTTGTCCAGATTGGCACGAGTTAAACCTTTGCATCCAAATGCTGCTCATAGCTGAGTGTGGCAGTAAACAAATGTTTGATTAAGAGAATCAGAGTTTTACAATGTGTTTCTCTTTGAATTGTGTTTCTATTTAAGGAGAGTGTCACAATATAAAAGAATCCTTTAATGTCATGTGAATTGCCTCTGCCTATTTTGTGAAGACATTCTCTGAAGCTGTTCAAGACTTCAAGAAGAAGATTGTTTATAAGAATTATCTTGTGGTATCGTTTCCTCCTGAAGAATGTATTCTCTTTTTCCTGTATATATAATAAGTCATTGTCATTACGTGGTTGTCTGTTTGTCAAGGAGGAAGTCCATGTTGCATACTGCTCTTTTCTAGTAAGATGATTTTGCTTTCTAGCTTTGTCTAATTTATGTCACCTTAAGTTTCACTGTTGAGAAATTATCTGGTGAACGGAAGCATTCCCAATTTTTTCCAGGAGTCATTTCTGAAATCTTAAGTTACATGATCAGTTTTACTGCAAAGATGTTTCATATTTTAGCCAATATTTTTATAGTAAGAATCAGAATTATTTTACATATTAAAATGGTTGCTGTAATATGGCATATGTCTCCTACTCAGAAGTAGATGTTTATTGTATAGCCAATAGAATTTCATGAGATTTTATGAAGCTCTCATTGTCAAAACCTGTAATAAAAGTGGAAGAGTCTCGGTATGCTCTTTTCCTTGATACCGTTACATCTGTCTATCTCTGATTGTCTACATTTCACGATTAAATGAATGTTTTGCGCAAAAAAAAAAGAAAGTGATTCTATAACGAATCAATAAAATTACCAAAAATGGGATAGATTTGATTATGCAAAAATTGGTAAAGTACATGATTATATAAATGATTTTAGATATTCAGATATAAAGGATTTTAGATACTTAGAAACCTAAAGGACTCTTTCTCATGACTTTGATGACAATTATGTTTAATCGATCATACTGAAAATTAAAACTAGAATTTTAGTTTGCGTACTGTCCTCACCTATACACCAGGGTAGGGAACTCCATTTTCCCATGTCGCATGTTATCTCCTCTTTTTCAGATATCCTGAAACCATCCTTACAAGTGTAATTTAGTTTGCTGCCATGTGGGTAAAGCTTAGGTTTCAATGTTCCTTTTATTTCTTCTGAAGATTCAGATGATTTAAAGCTTCCATATTCTATATGAGGTGGTTGAGGACACCCGAGTTTTTCTGTATGAAGAAAAGAGATCAAAGGGTCAAGTAAAGATACAATGTATAAATTGAAAAATGCAATCAAATACCATTTGGGGTTTTAAAATAAGGATAACTTGGACAAATTAGATACCAAAACACTGAAAAACATTTGAAACTTGCAAGCATATGTATCTCCATAAAATCTGTGCTATTATCTACTTGTTTGCTACGCCCCTTCATTCTTGTCCTGTTCATTATGAGGAGTAAAATAGGTGTAAACAGAAATTTTCTATGGTATTTGCACAATAACCCAAAGTTGTCTAATCATTTCACAGAAGTGAAAGAGTTCTGATTGATGTGTATACTTAGTTTGTAATTTACTGCTTCGAGGTAAAGTGAAACAGATCTAGAGAAAGGTCTTCATCTTGTTCCTTTACACAAAGCACAGAGGAGCATTAACCTCATTTGGAAGAATGTTATAAAGCAGGTTATGCACTACTAACCAACACAGCGTGGTATTGACTGCCATCTTCCATCTCGGCACACAATTTCTTCTGCACCCTGAATTATATAATTGTCTTGACAGACAACAGATACTTTTTCTCCATCCTGATAATTCACCGTCGTTGTCATATTTTGAGCATTGGGAATCTGAGGTGGAGGGGGGCACGGCGGCGTTCTAACTTCTAAAAATATTAAAATTAGATTTCTTGATTAAAAATCAGAAGTTAAACACATTAATAAGATAATTAAACAGAAAACTCAATAACAATATATCGTAATGATCAAATAATGACATTATGATCTATATTTAAAAATACTCTTCAGCTTGTAGAGAGAGCACTTTAATATATCACATGTGGCTTATATTCTCACCATCTTATTTGTAGTATCTTCGTTTTATTCTTTCTGTGATAAATCTTGCATAATTTATGTTAAAACTTATTTTAAAGATTTCTTTTTAAGGTTGTATTTATTTATTTGACAGAGAGGGAGTGAGAGAGAGAACACAAGCAGAGGAGTGGGAGAGGGAGAAGCAGGTTTCCCGCACAGCAGGCAGCCTAATGAGGACTCTGGGATCATGACTGAGCCGAAGGCAGCACTTAATGACTGAGCCACCCAGGTGCCTCTCTTTCAACAATTTCTCTTTCTTTCTTTGCTTCTTTTTTTCTTTCTTTTTAAAAATATTTTATTTATTTATTTGACAGACAGATATCAGAAGTAGGCAGAGAGGCAGGCAGAGAAAGAGGAGGAAGCGGGCTTCCTGCTGGGCAGAGAGCCCGAAATGGGGCTCAATCCCAGGACCCTGGGATCATGACCTGAGCCAAAGGTAGAGGCTTTAACCCACTGAGCCACCCAGGTGCCCCTCTTTTAATGTTTCTAACCATTTGGAGATTCTAACTGAATTGTCCATTCAGTAAGAGGCACTACATAA
This sequence comes from Lontra canadensis, assembly GCF_010015895.1. Classification (NCBI taxonomy): domain Eukaryota; kingdom Metazoa; phylum Chordata; class Mammalia; order Carnivora; family Mustelidae; genus Lontra; species Lontra canadensis. The sequence goes on from NW_022633374.1 coordinate 5,533, forward strand.
ATACTGAGTGGACAATTCAGTTAGAACTTGAGCTTAATGACTGAGCCACACAGGCACCCCAAAAGAGAGATATTTCTTCAAAAATACAGCTTCCTTGCATTGAGAAAAGATAGTAAGAAAATCTGAATATTTCACTACTTATTAAAGAAATTGAATTCTTCATCAAGAAAAACTTCCAAAAAAAGCAAATCATATATCAGATGACTTTGTAGGTGAAGTCTACCAATCATGCAAGGTAGAATAATAAAATGATAATATGCATAATAATACTATCACATAAATACTTTCAGAAAACAGAGAAGCAGAAAGCAGTCCTCATTTTGTTTTATGAGGCCACAATAATCCTAATGACAAAACTTGGGAGATGCATTTAAAGAAAAAGTAACTATGGATTTATATTCCCCATGAATATAGATGCAAAACTCCTTAAAAACATATCAGCAAATTGAGTACATGAAAATATAGAAAGAATAACATCTCACCACCTAGTAGAGTTAAATGTAGGGAAGAGAGATTTGTTCAACATTCCAAAGCTTATGTCTATAACTCACTGTATTAACAGAATTAAGGGAGTCATCATATCAGGAGATACATAAAAAGCATTTAAAAACATTCAGCATTGGTTGATCATAAAATTTCTCACTCAGTTAAGTGAGAATGGAAGGCAATTTCCTTAAGCTT
>NW_022633375.1:0-1934 GCF_010015895.1 Lontra canadensis
TCTTATTAGAATGTGTGGGATATCTGGATATGTAATTTTCTCATTTGATAATTATTTAGTGAAGTTCTTCTTTCAAGGTGCCTTCCTTTGAATTTCTTTTTGTGTTCCTGTATGTGAAGCAGAAAGTGAGAGGATACTTCCAAAAATGGAAATGCATCCAGGTAGGCAATGAAAACTTGATGAGGCTGTCATCCCTTAGATCTTAAAGGGATTTCTTGTGAAGGGTTGAATAATATGCAATATAATTACTTGTGGGAGGATTAAGATTGTATTTTATTTATTATATGTATTAAGATTATATTTATTATATATTATATGTATTATTATATACAAATTATATTGTATTTATCTAGTTAGGATATACAGGTAAATGCATATGGGCTTACGTTGACAAGCTCAAGAGAGGTAAAGAAGTTTTATGTTGTATGGGAGGAGAAACAGGTCCACAGAAGGATATACTACTGTTATCCCACGTCGTTTAATGTGGAATAATCTTAGAAATTTATGTTCATGCCTTTTACACTGAAAAAAAAGGAGACTTGATTTGCATTTGTAATATGTGCTCAAGTTCATATCCTGATAAGTCCAGCTATGTCACATGCCCATGTCTTCCTAAGACAGGTGCCGATGAAACTGAGGCTTTTCTAAGTTGTTCAGACCAGCTTTGTAGTTACGCCTGCAGAATGCAGTGGAAGGACAGAGATTTTTACCCTGTGAAGTTCAAGAAGGAGAAGGCCCCAATTTTCCACATGTCTGATGTGTTTGAAACTAGGTTGTCCACACCAAGTAACTACTTTGGGAAAATAGAATTCTGGCACTGCCAGAAGCCAGGCTCATTCCTAACAGCACAGGGGCTCTGGCTTTCAGGTGCTGATTCTTTCCTTCATACGCATACATACCTAGAGATGAAAGCTCTTTGTGCGAGATGTGCCTCACAGCTTGTGCTTCTAAATATGCTTTTATTTCTTTGGTTGGTTGGTGTCACATGTTCACTGCTAGTCTCCACATAGCCTATGTGAAAGAGTCCCATAACGTCAATTCTCAATAAAAATTTAAGTCTATCAAAGCTAAATCATGGAAGACAAGTGGGTTTGATCCAGGCTCAATAAATGTACTCTGCCATTTCCTTGTAAACATTCCTAAAGAGTTGTTTGCAATGAAGACCCCTTGTTCACAAGAATTTTTCCAATGTGTTTTTGTTTATGAAGGAACAGGGGCTAAAAGAGGTGAGCAAATGCCACGACTAATTTTTTCCCCCTTTTTGGCTGCATTTTTTCTTTTGTTATTTCAAGAGTTTGGGCATGGTTTTGTTGTTGTTTTCTGTTTTCAAAGTCCAGTTGATGCAAACCCTTTTCTAATTGCAGAATTTGGCTTTGATGTCATTTGATGTCATGTCATGAGCCATTTCTAAGGAACTACAAAGTAGAAATAAGTGAAGAGTTATGCTTCAATTACTAAATCATGTTTCCGCTGTGATAAAGCCCCATATATGGTAAAATAAAAATCATCAGTTCTGTATGCAGTGAGAGAAAATAAGGTCTGTAAAAACACAAAACTAAAAAACTTCCACATGTAACATTGTGATATTTGTGGCTTTAAGTATGGGATCACTCATTATTCATAAGAAATACTTTGATGAACAATTTTCCAGATACAAATATCTACACAAGAAATATATCTCTTCTAGAAATTGTTAGGTTTAAACATCCAGCACCAGTACTGATGGGCTTTTTTTAATTAGTCGGACATCTGCCCCTCCCTGAGGAAAAGCTAACTGCATGAATTATTGGTTTCCACAATATTCCACTTTCATTGGAATAGAAGCTAAAGAGACAAACATAAGAGTCAGATTTGAATTGTCCTTTTTTCACACCTGGGTCACTATGGCCACCACAAAAACAAAGTCAGAAGATCATGAATCATAGAGGAATGAA
>NW_022633375.1:1944-6209 GCF_010015895.1 Lontra canadensis
CTTGCAACACAGAATTGATAATCTAGATGGTTCTTCAAGCTTCCTTACTTCTTATCTTTTATGTAGATGGTGCCTACAAACAGCTCGCTCAATTCCAAGCTGGTCTTTAAAGTCAGCAGATCAAATTGCCCAAACTCATACAGCCATTTGATAATCAGTAACAAACTCTAGCCATCTATTCCTTCATATGGAATATTAGAAGACTAAATGGATTGACCTTAAAAATTCTTTCCAGGTTTACAGTTCTTGTTCTAACAGCACAAGAAATACAGAAAAGTTTCAAACAAAGTTGGATGGGAAGCTAATATTTATAATGTCACATGGAGAGATTAGCTCAGCAATTTCCAATTAATAGGAGTCATATGGTAAAATCCCCCTGAGCTATTTAGAAAAAAATCTCTCATTGCTTAGAAGTATAGGTAGAGCAAGTTTACTTGGACTTTTTATTGTTATTGTTAAAAAATTCAAGGTATTCGAAGGTTATTTTCTGTCTTTCTAGGGATGGGGTAAAAGAGAGATATTTAGAGAAGAAAATTTGCCAAGGTCAGCACTTTACCTTCTACATGCAGCAGAAGTTTCCTTGAAAATCTTTTTCAGATGAATACTGGAAAAGAACTGAACCAAGCAGGGGATGGGGTAGAGAAGAATGAAAAATGCTATAAAGGTCACAGGAGCAGAACAGGGCTGTGGATTGCCATGCGGTAAGTATTTCAGTGCCTTGTGGTTTCTTGTTGATGGTAGGCTAACCTTCCAATTGTATTTAACACCTCGAATAATGGAAGAGGTTTTGAGATACTATGAGCGGTTGGAGTCATCATTTTATGAGTTTGTTGTGGAATAGTTCATGCAAGACAAGGCAAATGCCAGAGTCAGAGAAGGGGAGCCAATAAAAGAAAGTTTTCAATGATTTAAAAGAAACACTTTATCATACTTTCCTCCTTTAAAGTGGGGATGTTTAGATGGAGGGACTGTGTAGGGTGTTGGGAGGGAGTGTTATTTTTCATATAACATGATTTTATAAATTGTTCCTAGAAAATATCTCTAGATGGGTCATATTTTGGTAAATATGAAGAATTTCAGATTATTAAAAATTATTAAATTTGAAATATTAGAATATGTTGTTTTCTATTATGTTCAATTAGCTAACATATGGGACATTATTAGTTTTTGATGTAGTGTCCAGTGATTCCTTAGTGGTGTATAACACCCAGTCCTCATCACTTCTCACGTGCCTCCTTAATACCCGTCACCTGTTTACCCCATCCTCCCACATCCCTCCCTTCTGTAACCCTCAGTTTCATTCCTGAAGTCCAGAGCCTTTTATGGTTTGTCTCCCTCTCTGATTTAGAACGAATACTTTAAAAGTGAAATAGTTTTTGTGTTTCACATTCATATGACTCACTCTTTAATTGTTCTTTAAAGATATCTACATGATTTAATGGCAATAAGATACATACATTTTGAAGAATTTGCTTACTAAAATTTTGAGAATAAACAATTTTTAAAAATGAAATATACTAAGGTGCTGCAAAATATATTTGATCCATACACTATTAGCATATAATAAGAATTCAACAGTTGAGGCAAACTGATTTATCCAGAAAAGTTAAGAACTCATAGAAATCACAAACTAGCTCTTTCCTCTTTCTGAGTTCTTCTCTGATAATGATAACCCATGGGTAGTTTTTGGCACTCATTCTCCCCAGTCTCCAATGTATATTATGTTATAAATTTATTTTAGTGAACTTGTGCTATTTTCAGGTCTATCTCCTCCTTGTAATAGGTGATCTTTATTATCAGGGCTCATCTTTCTACCTTAGTATCCTCTGTGATTACCGAGTATATTAGGCCTTTAATAACAATTTGCTTAATAGCTTAGTTTTGCTTTGATTTATTTTTAATGCAGACAAAGAGAAAAGTCATGTTTTAATTGAGTTTTTCAAGCCCTGGATGGTGATATTAGGACACTTATAATTTAAAAACTTAGAAGAAAGACAATAGCCTGGATGAAAATATTTGCAGAGTATGTAATAAAAGGAGTACACCTAAGAAACCAATAACTATAAAATAACAAGAAAATCACAAACAGCCCAATGGGAAAATAATAATAATTGGAAGATATGAATTAAAAAATATCAATGGCTAATAAGCATATGAAAAGAAGATAAACCCCACTAATAATAAAAAAGTTGAAAAGAATAGTGAGCTCATCATGTTTGGTGGTTTATGAAACAGAGCTTTAAAAGATTAGTAATATCAGCAATTGGTAAAATGTGGGGCAATGACTACTCATCTATTTTTAGTGTCAGTGTAAAACAGTACAGCCTGTTTTGGGGGAAGGAATTTTCACTTTCTAATCTATTAAAATTTAAAACACATCTATCCTTTGAACCAGCAATTTTATATCTTGAAATTTATCTTAAGAAAACATTTGTACAAAGAAGCATGTGTCTGAATGTTTCTGGCAGCATTTGTTGCATTAGTGAAAAATTGGAGGCAATCTAAATATCTATTAGTAAGGTGCAGGTTAAATAAATTGTGTTCTGTCCATCTGCAGAAATCTGTACAATTATAAAAAAGACTAAGCTGATCATGTGTGCATTGATAAGGGAGTATATCTGTGACATGGCCTTGTGGGAAAACAACAGTTGTGAAAGAATATAGATAGTATGATCTTTTTTCTTTAGGAAAACATAATCATAATAAAAAGTATGCATACTAGAGTTTGAGAAGATGCATAATGAAAATAGTTACTGACTCCTGAGCAGGTAGGAAGTGGCCAGAGACTTTGGTTTTACTTCCCTATACTTACTTTTGCATTGACTGATATTGCCATGCAATTAAATTCTTTTGAGGATTTTATTTATTTATTTAGAGGGAGAGAGGAAGAGTGGGAGGCATAGAGGGAGAGAGAGGGAGAGAGAGAAAAAATTTCAAATATACTCCACACTGACAATAAAGCCCCATGCAAGGCTCAATTCTCAGACCCTGAGATCATGACCTGAGTGAAAACCAAGAGTCATTTCCCTAAACCGACTGAGCCACCCAGGCACTCTGACACTTAACTACATTTTTAAAAACACAATGTTCTAAAAATAAAAATGCAGAGTTAGGGCTTTGTGTGCTTAAAGTTAGCAACATCAAACATACCACTTTTTTTCTCAAGTATTTCTAGTGAATGTAATACATGCAATACTTTAAAAAAAAAAATCACATCGTACAGGAGGGGAAGGTCCTTCTTCCTTCCATCTGCACTGGTTGCTCTGTGAGCCTGCTGGGCAGTTGCCCTTCTGGGTCTTCCTTCAACTGTTCTCCTTTTTTGGATACACTTGAGTTCATGCTTTTCTTTTTTCTTGTTCCCTTCTCTCATTTTGCTGAAGATAAATCCTTGAAAACTTCTGAAAATTTTTGCTTGGGAAATTGAATCTGAAAAGGGTTTTATTAAATTTTGTTTTTAATTTAATGTGATATATACTAAGAAGTTGCAGATGAGATGTGAGTCATATAGTATTAGTATATAGTAAAAATTCAATAGTCAAGGCAAACTGATGTGTATAAAATATTAAGAACTTTCCTGCCTTGGGGCTTCTGCCACAGGGCTCCAGCCCCGGAGCTCCCATCTGAGGTGGCAGGGGGGCCACATGGGCCCCAGCGCCAGCAAGGGGCTGTGGGGCCTGCCACTGCTGTACCGTCAGACTAACCCACAAAAAAGCATAGGTCGTGATGTGCTAAGAAATATATATATATATAAATAAAAAATAAAATTAAAATTAAAATTAAATAAATAAATAAATAACTCTCAGAAATAACAAACCAGCTCTTTTCCCTCTATAACTTCTTCTCTGATAATCCATAGGCAGTTTGTGACAATTACAAATTAAAAACACAAAAGACGAACAGCCTGGGTGAAAATAGTTATATCATATATAAAAAAACAAATATTTCTAAGAGATTAAAAAAAACCCTACAAAACAGCAAGAAAACCACAAACAGCTAAATAGGAAAATAGTTTTATTGAAAGATATGAATAAAAAATACAAATGGTTAATAAGCACATGAACAGAAGATAAATTCCACTAATACTTAAGACAGTAGTGAGTTACCAGGCTTTCCCATTGCATAAAACAAAACATGTATTCAACACATCTTCTGGAAACAAAAGTCACAGATTAGCTTCCAAAGAAAAATTTTCATTTCCATTTTAACATTATATTTATAGAATGCACCTTGTCATGCAATATGTGTTAACGTTTTTACCACAACTC
>NW_022633376.1:0-6204 GCF_010015895.1 Lontra canadensis
CAAGCCTTCAGAGATGTGGTCCATAAAGTAGTATTTTCTTCAAGTAAATGAAATATTTCTCCTGGGGTGGGGGGGAAGGAGAGTCTAAAGAGTAACCAGGTAAAATCCTGAAATTCCTAAATATCTATATCAGTATGCTTCTTCTTATAGTCTCTCATATGCCCCATTATAGTTAAATATTTTCCCGGCTCATTTCTTCCACTTCCGTACCAAAGTTTCTTCAATGCATTGTTTATTGACTTATTTTAAAATATGGTAAACTTTATTTCTTCTACAAAATTTTGTGGAAATGAAGTGTATTTCTATAATACATACCGTACAGCATGATATGGAAAATAGTATTAATTCTGTTAAATTCCCTAAATGGCACGTATAGTTTCAAAATTAGTGTATGATCTCCTGTGTGTTTTCAAGTAGTTCATTGATGATCTCTTAACACTTAAAAAAAAAGAGACTCTTAATCTCACAACAAACTGAGAGCTGCTGGAGGTGAGGGGGTAGGGGTAGGTAGGGGTGGCCGGGTTATGGACATTGGGGAAGGTATGTGCTATGGTGTGTGCTGTGAAATGTGTAAGCCTGATGATTCACAGACCTGTACACCTGGGGCAAATAATACATTATATGCTAATTAAAAAAAGTCTACACTCCCAAACTATTGTATATTAAATTCTGTTCTTAGAAGTAATAAGTAGTTGTGATTTGCACTTTAAATGTAGAGCTTTGTATTTTGTGAAATTTAGTGCATATTACAGGGTAAATATTGATCATGATATTACGTACTATTTATAGAATTTCCATGTTCTCTACCATTTTTTTAAGTATTTATACTTGGGGCACCAGGGTGGCTCATTCAGTTAAGCATCTGCCTTCCATTCAGGTCATGATCGCAGGTCCTGAGATGGAGTCCCGCATCAGGTGCCCTGCTCAGCGGAGAGCCTGCTTCTCCCTCTCCCTCTGACCACCGCTCTGCCTACTTGGGCCTTCTCTTGCTCTCACTCGTTCTGTCAAATAAATAAATAAAATCTTTAAAAAACTATTCATACCTGTTAAAGATTTGAAGCAAATGCAATAAAACTAAAACACATGCCACTTTCCTAATTCATTGAGTATCTTATGACAGTTATTTTGAATAATTTGTCAGATGTGCTTATATTTCTCTAGACTCTGCTAATGAAGATTTTGTTATTTGATCAGAGAATTTTTCTCTGTTTCTTCATGTTTCTTACACCTTCGGGTTGATACATTTGAGAAAACAATGGCCTCTCACAGTCTTATAAACCTGGATTTGTACAGAGGAAGACCATCACCCTTCAGTCCAGTTTCAGTCCACAAATTCTGGGGGCCTCTCAGACCTTTTCCAAGGATGTGCCTTCTCACACTTCCATGGGGATCTTCCCAATTCGAAGATTTTGCCCGTTTCCTTATTTTCTTATTTCATGGAGTTTGTAATCTCTTGCTCACTCTGTTTCTGTGTTACCTCAGGTCCTTGAAACAACATCTTGCCACCTAGATCCTTCTTGTTCTCAGCAGCCTACAATACCTAGAGTATGTCAAGTGCCCTAAGTTAACAAACAAATATTTTTTTATTTTACCTTAGACTCTTCTTTCTGCAGTGCTCTTTCTTACATTATGTAAATCTCTGACATAGTGAACTATATTATTTTCCTTCTTTCTAAAGCATTTCTCTTAACAGTTCCATCCAGCCTGGATATTGACAACACACACATTTAATTTATTTTCTCCAATGAATTCTTTATTTCTTCAGGAATTGTTTTTGTTGTTGTTGGTGGTGGTGGTTTTGGTTGTTTTTTGTATGGGGTTTTTGGATTGTGACTCTGCTTATCTTTCCCTTCTGTTCTTACATTTCATCTACTTTATCCACTAGATCCCTTGCAATATTAAACATTTATTTCAAATTTCCAGTCTTAACATTCCAACACCTCTCCCATGTCTCATTCTGAATCATTCTCTGCCTCTCCAATTTTTTTTTTTACCTTCGTTATGTTTGTACTCTTTTCTTGACACCCAGATACAATGCACTGGGAAAACAACAACAACAACAATAACAACAACAACAAAAACAAAAACAAAAAAAACCCAGAACAAGTAGACCTTTAGAAATGTGATGGTCTCAAAAAAAAAAAAAAAAAAATCTTGCCATTTGCCATTTGCAATGACGTGGATGGAACTAGAGGGTATTATGCTTGGTGAAATAAATCAATAAGAGAAAGTCAATTATCATATGATCTCTCTGAGGAATTTAAGATGCTGGGCGGGAGGTTGTGGGAGAAAGGGAGGGAAAAGTGAAACAATATGGGACCAGGGAGGGAGACAAATTATAAGAGACTCTTAAACTCAGGTAAGAAACTGAGGATTATAGGGGGTGTGGGAGGAGATATAGGGTGGCTGCATGATGGACATTGGGAAGGGTATGGGCTATGGTGATTGCTGTGAATTGTGTAAGACTGGTGACTCACAGACATGCACCACTGGGGCAAATAATGTTAATTATATGTTATTATTATATGTTAATTTAAAAAATCACAATAAAAGAAAAAAAAAGGAAAAAGAAATGTTATGGTTAGGCATGGGAGAAGGGGACGGATTCTATAGTCCTATGGTTAGAGCTCAGTGTCTTAGTGAGCCTCGGCCTCTGGACAGTAAACTTCATGAGTGTTTCTCAGTTTTTTCTCCCTACTTAAATAGAACAGGAAGGTTAGAGTGGGCTGAAGTTGGGTATTTCCTTTTTCCCACATGGAAGTCTAGAGGATACTGGAGTTGGGTATTTCCTTGTCTGGGGTCAGTTAAGCTCTATAGTGTCCCAGCAGGTTAGGCTCTGGTCAGCTAGATTTCTGTGAGGGCTGGCTCCCTTAAGAGCACAGAACTCTCATGTATTTCAAAATGGTTCCTTTTCCTCTTCCCATGAAGAAGCATGAGGTGATTTTTCTGACATTATACTTCAGGTTTTCCTACTCTAGCACTGGACCTTATGGCAGTTCCTGCTCATGAGCCTCTGTTCCCTTAAACCTTCACTTCTTATACTTATCTGTCTGATTTTCAATCTTGAGGGCAGTGATTTGCCTGTTCTAAGGATCCAAAACGAGTTGATTTTTCAGGCTGTTCCTCTTTTTACTTATTGTTATACCCAGGTGGTGATTTGTGACTTCTTACATGCAGAACTGCAAACTGAAGGTGTCATATGTCTTAGACCACATTATTTTTCTGTTTAATCTCACATTTCTATACATTTCTTGCATGACTATTGATCTGTCTCAAGCTACTTCTTCTTATAGAAACAGAGAGCTCCACATATTATGTTTTATTTAATTCGCTAAAAATTTACATTGTTAAACTTTTTTAGAAATGAAGAAAGAGGGTGCCTGGGTGGCTCAGTGGGTTAAAGCCTCTGCCTTCGGCTCAGGTCATGATTCCAGAGTCCTGGGATCAAGCCCTGCAACAGGCTCTCTGCTCAGCAGGGAGCCTGCTTCCCGGTCTCTCTCTCTGCCTGCCTCTCTGCCTACTTGTGATCTCTGTCTGTCAAATAAATAAATAAAGTCTTAAAAAAAAGAAATTAAAAAAAAATGGAGAAAGAAAGGCCTTTAATGTGAATAAATAACAAAACTTGAATTTGAACCTATCTCTCTTGGATCTAAAACTCCATTAAAAAAAAATCCTTGTGATACACTGCCTTCCATTGATATTCTTATATATCATAGACACTTATATATCAAACTAAAAATATTTTTTAGAAGTTTTAAATCCTGAAAGTAATAATGAAAACTTCAATAGAAATTAGGTATCTCTTAAAATAGCTCTTTTTAATGATATGCTGGTTTTACTGATTAACTTTGATATGAACAATTAGATCATCACTCTCAAATTACTTGGATCACATAATTTATTAAATACTGTGGTTGAATCAGAATAATTTAGAATATTTAACAAGCAAAAAATCACTACTTTGGGGCAACTTTTGGTGAAATGGGAATCAACAGAAAAGTCAGAAAATATTAAAAGTACAATTTTGTACAATTTCATATTTGAAAAATGACTAAAAATAATGGGTTCAATAGTATACATTATTTGGTATAATGGAGTAAATTTGCTGATTAAAAAATGGTTTGGTGTGCTAAAAAAGTTCTGAACTGATAGGTTACTTTATAACTTTCAGAACATTTTCTCTCATTTGGATTTACCTTAATTTTTGGTAATTGTGTGGCAATAGAAATCTTACCTATTTTGATTCCGTTTTATTCACAGTGCTTTGTATACTATTTAAATGTAGCAGATCAATGAAGATATTGAAGGAATATTGATGCTGAAGGAAAAAAATAGTGATTGATTCAACAGACTGCTTTTTTGATAATTTTCTAAAATGAGACAGAAAGAAATCAGAATTGTAAAATCTTGCCCATTTCCTAGATTTTATGTTTCCATTAATTACAGGGATAAACCCAGCACATCTTTCAAATGGAAAGGGATTTTCTGGGTAGTAGATGCTTCTCAAGAATTAGCACCATTACTATGATGGGAGAATGACTTCAAGTGATTCTTGGAAAAGATTGAAGAGTTCAATGAGTATTTAATCCATAGTTTTTCATGCCTTTCAATGGGAAATCACTGAGCACTGAACTCTATCCCATTCTCCTTATCATTCTATATTCAGTGTTTTTGAATAATTTATTTGATACTTACTAGCTTGGAGTGCCACTTTTATGGAGATGTTTTAGTATATGATAAAAATGTAATGTTTTCATATGAAATTAAGTCATCTCAGTATTTTACTCAGCAAAAGAAGAAATAGGAGATTCTATTCTTGAGAGAAATCCTGATTTAGGAAATTCAGGAAATGTCCCCAAAAAACTGTGCACATTTAGTTATTTCTCATTTAGATTATATGCAAAATATTCCATGTGCTTCTGGATGATTTCTTATGCCCTTTTTATCTCTTTGGGCATTATCCCAAAAGTTTCTTGTTCCAATATTGGTGCAACTGTTGATAACATTTGTACAATCCTTAGTGTATTTTCTTCTAGGCCCTTGTTGGCACATTTGATTCATTGGAGTATTTGCTCTGAGACATGGATATATATGGTAAATAAAACATGTGCTTTAGGCAAGAGAAAATCCACATGGAATCTTCCTCCAAAAGGTCCAACGTAACTCCAAATCTAACTTCTCTTCACTATTTTTGCTCCCATAGTTGTAGGGAAAAGTGTATAAAAGAATATTAGTTACAGAAATAAAGGAACTCCAGTGTATTGAGAAAGACTGATTTTTAAAATACTGAATCTCTTAACCTAAAACTGAAATAGTTGTCAATTTGCTTTTTTTTTTTAACCATTTCAACCAGCTGATGATGTCATTTGTGTGACAAATAGAGGTAAGATTGTAAAGTTGTAGCCAATGGAAAATTTCTTTTTCTTAGCACTGATTCATTAATGTTTACCTTAACTTTATATTGGAATACATAGAATAACTTGGGTTTCTTATGTCAGCTGTATTTACCAAGGATTATGAAAAATGAGTATGTTACATTTCCTGTTTGTCATAATAATTCATTCCTCTATTAATTTTCTTTTCTTTTTTAAAGATTTTATTTATTTATTTATTGGACAGTGATCACAAGTAGGCAGAGAGGCAGACAGAGAGAGAGGAAGGGAAGCAGGCTCCCCGCTGAGCAGAAAGCCCGACACAGGGCTCGATGCCAGGACCCTGGGATCATGACCTGAGCTGAAGGCAGAGGATTTAACCCACTGAGCCACCCAGGTGCCCCACATTCCTCTATTAATTTTCATAAAATTATTGTCTCTCAATTTGATCTTCCTCATTGAATACGTGTTTAATAAGTAGTAAATGCTCTGGTTTCAGGCAGAAAGACTTAGGAATTCCAATTCTACTATCATCTAACATCTGATGTCTGATCTTGCTTATTATACTTAATCTCTTTCATTGTCAGTTTCTTCAAATTAACATAGATAACTCATACTGAGTAAATGAGATAAGTGTATACAGTCTTTCAGTGTCTCAAAAATGGTTTAGGTGTTTAAAGTGGGGCTATATTCCTTAAATATGTTCATTGACTTTATTTTTGGGAGAATAAAGATAATATTAACCACTGTTTGGGAGTACATTTTATACAAATTTTGTATGATTTAATTTTACTTTTTCCTTCATTTAAAAAATGGGAATAATAATTCATGG
>NW_022633377.1:0-3445 GCF_010015895.1 Lontra canadensis
GCCTGAGCCAAGTGCTCCGGAGTGCGGCGTGAGAAACCACCCCAGAAGGAAACCTTCTTTGGCCGGACAACCTGTCTGCCTGAGAGAGAAGCGTGTTGGCGCCTGGGGTAACAGCCTTAAGGAGAGGGACCACCCTGTCACCACGGTCCCCAGGGCTTGTGTGGGGAGAGCGTGGAACGCCGCCCCGGGAGCACAGTGGAGCCCCTGGCATTGCAGTTCGAAACTGACGCGAAGTAGGAGAGCCAGCCCTCTGAGGAACAACGGGCCGGTGGCGAGACAAGTGTCACCCACTCCCTGTGCAGAGAGACAGAAGCCTGGCTGCTCAGGAAACACGAGGGGCCGACTAAGCCAGGGGCGCATGCTCCACTCTGAGAAAGGAGTCCGGGCAGAAGGCAGGCCTATCCTGTGCCTCTAGGCCCAAGGTGACAGCAGGTCCCAGGCCACCAGTCGCTGGGGCAGCCTCTGAGGGCCCACTAGGCGCCAGACCCTGAACTCACAGGAACAACTCCATCGAGGAATGGGCAATCGGCTACCGTCTTCGACCAGTTTGTGGTAGCGTTTGCAGTGGCAGGAATGGCTGGGGAAAGAACGGGGACAGTCGTCCACAGGGTCTCCATCCCAGGGCACGGGCGGTGTGCAGTGTTCCGGTCTCCTCTCCTCTCTTCTGGGGAAGGCACAGGCCTGATCCTAAGTCCGCCTGAAGGCGAGAGGAAAAGGCCAGGCGTTTTCTCACCCTGGAGCAGCCAGGCTGTGCAGAGTGCAAATCTGGGAGAGGCACGCAGCTGCATGGACGAGGCTACGTGTCGAGATGTGGTGGAGGCAGGGAGAGCCAGCGGCGCGAACCTAAGCCCCGGGAAATCAAGGCCCAAGAGGCAGCAACTCTCCCGCAACTCTTCTTCATTTGCGCGAGTAAGCGAATGCCCAAAGCCTTGCTGGGAAGCAGCAGCGAAGTGCTGTTCGCACCAAGCGGGAAAAGCTCTGTGAAAGCTCAGCATTCGCTGGGAAGTAAGAGTAGGTTCTTTGGGCTCCTGCTGCTTGCCTGAGCTATGTGCTCCGCAGTGTGTCGTGAGCAACCACCCCAGAGCGAAAACCTCTTTCCCCGCACATCCAGTCTGCCCGAGAGAGAAGCGTGTTGGCACCTGGGGTAGCAGCTTTAAGGTAAGGGACAAGCCTGTCACCACGGTCCCCAGGGTTTGTGAGGAGAGAGCGGGGAACGCCGCCCCGGGAGCACCGAGGAGCCCTTGTCATTGCAGTTCGAAACTGACGCGAAGTAGGAGAGCCAGCCCTCTGAGGAACAGCGGGCCGGTGGCAAGACAAGTGTCACCCACTCCCTGTGCAGAGAGACAGAAGCCTGGCTGCTCAGGAAACACGAGGGGCCGACTAAGCCAGGGTCGCGTGCTCCACTCTGAGAAAGGAGTCCGGGCAGAAGGCAGGCCTATCCTGTGCCTCTAGGCCCAAGGTGACAGCAGGTCCCTGGCCACCTGTCCCTAGGGCAGCCTCTGAGGATCCACCACGCGCCCGACCCTGAACTCGCAGAAACAGTTCCCTGGAGGAACGGGCAATCGGGTACCGTCTTCGTCCAGGATGTGGCAGCCTTTTCGGTGGCAGGTGGGGCCGGGGAAAGAACGGGGACAGTCGCACACAGGGCCTCCATCCCAGGGCGCGGGTGGTGTGCAGTTGTCCGGTCGCCTCTCCTCTCGTCTGGGGAAGGCACAGGCCTGTTCCTAAGTCTGCCTGAAGGCGAGAGGAAAAGGCCAGGCCTTTTCTAAACCTGGAGCAGCCAGGCTGTGCAGAGTGCCACCCTGGGCGACGCACGCTGCTGCATGCACGGGGCTACGTGTCGAGCCGTGGTGGAGGCAGGGTGAGCCCAGGGCGTGAACCTGGGCCCCAGGAAATCAAGGCCCAAGAGGCAGCAACTCTCCCGCAACTCTTCTTCCTTTACGCGAGTATGCGAACGCCCAAAGCCTTGCTGGGAAGCTGCAGCGAAGTCGCACCAAGCGGGAAAATCTCTGCGAAAGCTCAGCATTCTCTGGGAAGTAAGAGTCGGTTCTTTGGGCTCCTGCTGCTTGCCTGAGCCAAGTGCTCCGGAGTGCGGCGTGAGTAACCACCCCAGAACGAAACCTTCTTTGGCCGGACAACCTGTCTGCCCGAGAGAGAAGCGTGTTGGCGCCTCGGGTAGCAGCCTTAAGGAAAGGGACCAGCCTGTCACCACGGTCCCCAGGGCTTGTGTGGGGAGAGCGGGGAACGCCTCCACGGGAGCACAGAGGAGCCCCTGGCATTGCAGTTCGAAACTGACGCGAAGTAGGAGAGCTAGCACTCTGAGGAACAGCGGGCCGGTGGCGAGACAAGTGTCACCCACTCCCTGTGCAGAGAGACAGAAGCCTGGCTGCTCAGGAAACACGAGGGGCCGACTAAGCCAGGGGCGCGTGCTCCACTCTGAGAAAGGAGTCCGGGCAGAAGGCAGGCCTATCCTGTGCCTATAGGCCCAAGGTGACTCAGGTCCTGGGCCATCTGTCCCTGGGGCAGCCTCTGAGGGTCCACCAGGCGCCCGACCCTGAACTCGCAGAAACAGCTCCCTGGAGGAACGGGCAATCGGGGACCGTCTTCGACCAGTTTGTGGTAGCGTTTGCAGTGGCAGGAATGGCCGGGGAAAGAACGGGGACAGTCGACCACAGGGTCTCCATCCCAGGGCGCGGGTGGTGTGCAGTGCTCCGGTCTCCTCTCCTCTCATCTGGGGAAGGCACAAGCCTTTTTTTGAGTCCGCCTGAAGGCGAGAGGAAAAGGCCAGGCCCTTTCTCACCCTGGAGCAGCCAGTCTGTGCAGAGTGCAACCCTGGGCGAGGCATGCAGCTGCATGGAGGAGGCTACGTGTCGAGATGTGGTGGAGTCAAGGAGAGCCCGCAGAGCGAATCTGGGCCCCGGGAAACCAAGGCCGAAGAGGCAGCAACTCTCCCGCAACTCTTCTTCCTTTACGCGAGTAAGCGAACGCCCAAAGCCTTGCTGGGAAGCAGCAGGGAAGTGCGGTTGGCACCAAGCGGGAAAAGCTCTGCGAAAGCTCAGCATTCCCTGGAAGTAAGAGTCGGTTCTTTGGGCTCCTGCTGCTTGCCTGAGCCAAGTGCTCCGGAGTGCGGCGTGAGAAACCACCCCAGAAGGAAACCTTCTTTGGCCGGACAACCTGTCTGCCTGAGAGAGAAGCGTGTTGGCGCCTGGGGTAACAGCCTTAAGGAGAGGGACCACCCTGTCACCACGGTCCCCAGGGCTTGTGTGGGGAGAGCGTGGAACGCCGCCTCGGGAGCACAGAGGAGCCCCTGGCATTGCAGTTCGAAACTGACGCGAAGTAGGAGAGCCAGCCCTCTGAGGAACAGCGGGCCGGTGGCGAGACAAGTGTCACCCACTCCCTGTGCAGAGAGACAGAAGCCTGGCTGCTCAGGAAACACGAGGGGCCT
>NW_022633377.1:3545-6197 GCF_010015895.1 Lontra canadensis
GAGCCAGCCCTCTGAGGAACAGCGGGCCGGTGGCGAGACAAGTGTCACCCACTCCCTGTGCAGAGAGACAGAAGCCTGGCTGCTCAGGAAACACGAGGGGCCGACTAAGCCAGGGGCGCGTGCTCCACTCTGAGAAAGGAGTCCGGGCAGAAGGCAGGCCTATCCTGTGCCTCTAGGCCCAAGGTGACTCAGGTCCTGGGCCACCTGTCCCTGGGGCAGCCTCTGAGGGTCCACCAGGCGCCCGACCCTGAACTTACAGGAACAACTCCATGGAAGAACGGGCAATCGGGTACCGTCTTCGTCCAGGATGTGTCACCCTTTGCGGTAGCAGGTGTGGCCGGGGAGAGAACGGGGAGAGTCGCCCACAGGGTCTCCATCCCAGGGCGCGGGCGGTGTGCAGTGCTCCGGTCACCTGTCCTCTCGTCTGGGGAAGGCAGAGGCCTGTTCCTAAGTCCGCCTGAAGGCGAGAGGAAAAGGCCAGGCCTTTTCTAACCCTGGAGCAGCCGGGCTGTGCAGAGTGCAACTCTGGGCGAGGCACGCAGCTGCATGGACGAGGCTACGTGTCGAGATGTGGTGGAGGCAGGGAGAGCCTGCGGCGCGAACCTGAGCCCCTGGAAATCAAGGCCCAAGAGGCAGCAACTCTCCCGCAACTCTTCTTCCTTTACGCGAGTAAGCGAACGCCCAAAGCCTTGCTGTGTAGCAGCAGCGAAGTGCTGTTCGCACCAAGCGGGAAAACTCTGCGAAAG
This sequence comes from Lontra canadensis, assembly GCF_010015895.1. Lineage (NCBI taxonomy): Eukaryota > Metazoa > Chordata > Mammalia > Carnivora > Mustelidae > Lontra > Lontra canadensis. The sequence continues at coordinate 4,292 of NW_022633377.1, forward strand.
CTCAGCATTCGCTGGGAATTAAGAGTCGGTTCTTTGGGCTCCTGCTTCTTGCCTGAGCTAAGTGCTCCGCAGTGCGGCGTGAGCAACCACCCCAGAGTGAAATCTTCTTTCCCCGCACATCCAGTCTGCCCGAGAGAGAAGCGTGTTGGCGCCTGGGGTAGCAGCTTTAAGGCAAGGGACAAGCCTGTCACCACGGTCCCCAGGGCTTGTGTGGGGAGAGCGGGGAACGCCGCCTCGGGAGCACAGAGGAGCCCCTGGCATTTCAGTTCGAAACTGACGCGAAGTAGGAGAGCCAGCCCTCTGAGGAACAGCGGGCCGGTGGCGAGACAAGTGTCACCCACTCCCTGTGCAGAGAGACAGAAGCCTGGCTGCTCAGGAAACACGAGGGGCCGTCTAAGCCAGTGGCGCATGCTCCACTCTGAGAAAGGAGTCCGGGCAGAAGGCAGGCCTATCCTGTGCCTCTAGGCCCAAGGTGACAGCAGGTCCCTGGCCACCTGTCGCTGAGGCAGCCTCTGAGGGTCCACCAGGCTCCCGACCCTGAACTCGCAGAAACAGTTCCCTGGAGGAACGGGCAATCGGGTACCGTCTTCGTCTAGGATGTTATAGCCTTTGCGGTGGCAGGAGTGGCCGGGGAAAGAACGGGGACAGTCGCCCACAGGGTCTCCATCCCAGGGAGCGGGCGGTGTGCAGTGCTCTGGTCTCCTCTCCTCTCGTCTGGGGAAGGCACAAGCCTTTTCTTGAGTCTGCCTGAAGGCGAGAGGAAAAGGCCAGTCCCTTTCTCACCCTGGAGCAGCCAGTCTGTGCAGAGTGCAACCCTGGGCGAGGCATGAAGCTGCATGGACGAGGCTACGTGTCGAGATGTGGTGGAGTCATGAGAGCCCGCGGAGCCAACCTGGGCCCCGGGAAACCAAGGCCGAAGAGACAGCAACTCTCCCGCAACTCTTCTTCTTTTACGGGAGTAAGCGAACGCCCAAAGCCTTGCTGGGAAGCAGCAGCAAAGTGCGGTTCGCACCAAGCGGGAAAAGCTCTGCGAAAGCTCAGCATTCGCTGGGAAGTAAGAGTCCGTTCTTTGGGCTCCTGCTGCTTGCCTGAGCTAATTGCTCCGCAGTGCGGCATGAGAAACCACCCCAGAAAGAAACCTTCTTTGGCCGGACAACCTGTCTGCCCGAGAGAGAAGCGTGTTGGCGCCTGGGGTAGCAGCTTTAAGGCAAGGGACAAGCCTGTCACCACGGTCCCAGGGCTTGTGTGGGGAGAGCGGGGAACGCCGCCCCGGGAGCACAGAGGAGCCCTTGGCATTGCAGTTCGAAACTCACGGGTAGTAGGAGAGCCAGCCCTCTGAGGAACAGCGGGCCGGTGGCAAGACAAGTGTCACCCACTCCCTGTGCAGAGAGAGAGAAGCCTGGCTGCTCAGGAAACACGAGGTGTCGACTAAGCCAGGGGCGCGTGCTCCACTCTGAGAAAGGAGTCCGGGCAGAGAAAGGCTCCTGCGGCTTGCCTGAGCTAAGTGCTCCGCAGTGCGGAGATGTCTGTTGAAGACCAGAAATATCCTTCCAGCAAAACAACTTTGGAAATCAGTTATTCTGATTTTATTTCAAGTGCAGGGTTTCTCAGCATTTGGCCTTCTACATCTCTGCTCTCTTTTTCCCTCTGCAATATCTTTATGTAGACTTTTTTTAATGCTTTTTTTATTGTTGTTTGTTTGTTTTGTTTTGTGTGTGTTTATTGAAATTCTGAGTACCAAAAGTACAGTGTAATATGAGTTTCAGGTGTACAGTGGATTCAACACTTCAATACAACACCCTGTGGTCATCAAACAAATGCCCTCTCTAAACCATCATCCATTGAACTCATGACCCACGTGTCCTCTGGTACCATTCTATAATGGTTTCCTTGTTCTCTATAATTT
>NW_022633378.1:0-6192 GCF_010015895.1 Lontra canadensis
TACAAAATTATGCAAATTTAAGGTGTACAACATTGATTTGATACATTTGTCATACATCTGTTGGTATATTTATATTGCGATATGATTGCCATAGTAGCATTAGCTAACACCTTTATGATATCACATAACACCTCTATCACATCAAATAATTACCATTTTTTCTAGTGTTGATAACACTTCAAATCTAGTCTCTTAGCGAGTTTAATGTTTATGATACAGTTTTATTTATAATCACTGTGCTCTGTCTATAAGCACTGTACTGTTATCTCTAGGACTTATTCACCCAATAAGCAAGTGTGTACCCTCAAACAATATCTCTCCCATTCCCACACCCCCAGCCCCAGGTAATCACCATTTTATTCTCTGCTTCTATAATTTTGGTTTTTTGAGAAGCCACATATAAGAGCTATTTATATAGTATTTGTCTTCCTCTGTTTGACTTATCTCACTTAGCATAATGTCCTCAAGGTCCATCCATGTTGTTGCAAATGACAGAATTTCCTTTTTTCTCATGTCTGAATAGTGTTCCATTGTACAGTTAACCATTGAACAACACACGGGTTAGGGGTCCTGACCACCCCTGTAGTCAAAAATCCACATACAACATTCGACTTCCCCCAAACTTACCTAATAGCCTACTATTTACTGGAAGCCTTACTAATAATATACACAATTGATTAACATATATCTTGCATATTATATGTATATATACTGTATTCTTACAATAAAGTGAACTACAGAAAAAAATATTAAGAAAATCATAAGGAAGAGAAATACATTTACAGTACTGTACTATATTTATTGGGGGGAAAAATCCATGTATAAGTGAACCCCTCAGCTCAATCCTGTGTTGTTCAAGTGCCAACTCTGTGTGTGTGTGTGTGTGTGTGTGTGTGTGTGTGTGTGATATTTTCTTTACCCATTCATTCTTGATAGGTTGTTTCTAAATCTTGGCTATTGTGAACAATGCTACAATAAACATGGGAGTACATATATCTCTTTAGTAATCTATTTCATTTCCTTTGGTTATATACCCAGAAATGGTATTGTTGAAACATATGGTAGTTCTATTTTTAATTTTGGAGAAACCTCCATGCCATTCTCCACAATGGCTGAATCAGTCTACAACCCCAACAGTGCATGAGAGTTCTCTTCTCTCCATACCTTCACTACACTCATTATCTCTTGTCTTCTTGATAACTGCCCTTCTGATAAATGTGAGGTGACATCTCATCACAGTTTTGATTTGCATTTCCCTGATGATGAGTGATGTTGAGCAACTTTTCGTCTACCTGTTAGCCATTTGGATGTCTATGTAGTTTCTCTGCCCATTTTTAGTCTGATTACTTGTTTTTTGTTACTGAGTTATATCAGTTCTTTATAAATTTTTTCTATTAACCCCATATCCAATACATTGTTTGTAAAATTTTTCTCCCATTTTGTAAGTTGCTTTTTCATTTTGTCAATGGCATATTTTGCTATGATGAAGGTTTTAAGTTTGATGTGGTCTCATTTGTTGACTTTTCCTTTGTTTTTTGTCCTTTCAGTGTCACATCCGAAAAATGACTGCCCAAACCAATGTCAAGGAGCTTCTTACTTGTTTTCTTCTAGTTTTACAGAAGAAATCTACTTTAGCTGTAAAGACATATATAGATTAAAACTATATGAATAGAGAAAGATATACCATACTAACAGTATTCAAAAAAAGTAGGAGTAGCTATACTAATTTGAGACAGAACAGACTTCAGAGCAATAAGTTTTCAGAGACAAAGAGGGACATCACATAATGATAAAAGGGTCAATTCTCCAAAAAGATGTAACAGTTGTCGTGTGTGTGTGCGCCTAACAACAAAGTCTCAAAATACATTAGGCAAAAACTGATAGAACTGCAAGGAGAAAGAGATGAACCCACTATTATAGTTGGAGACCTCAACACCCCTCCAGCAGATATGGATAAATCCAATGGGCAGAAAATCAGTAAGGATATCGTTGAACTCAACAACACCATTAATCAACTGGGTACAATTGACATCTATAGACTACCTCATCCAACAACAGAAGAATATACATTTTTCTCAAACTCACATGTAGTATTCAGCAAGATAGACCATGTGTTAGGCCACAAAATACCCCATAACAAATTCAGAAGACTAGAAATCAAATGATATCTACACTCAGGCCACAATGGAATTAAACAAGAAATCAATAACAAAAAGATAACTAGAAAATCCCCAAATACTTGGAGATTAAACAATATGTCTCCATATAACAAAAGCAAAAACAGTGGTTAGAGGGAAATGTATAGCTTTGAACAAATATATTAGAAAAAAAGAAAGGTGGGGCGCCTGGGTGGCTCAGTGGGTTAAGCCTCTGCTTAAGGTCATGATCCCAGGATTCTGGGATCAAGTCCCACATCGGGCTCTCTGCTCAGCAGGGAGCATGCATCCTCCTCTCTCTCTCTCTGCCTGCCTCTCTGCCTACTTATGATCACTGTCTGTCAAATAAATAAATAAAATCTTAAAAAAAAATTCAGGGAGTCAAGATGGCGGAGAAGTAGCAGCTGAGACTACTTCAGGTTGCGGGAGATCAGCTAGATAGCTTATCTAAAGATTGCAAACACCTACAAATCCAATGGGAGATTGAAGAGAAGAACAGCAATTCTAGAAACAGAAAATCAACCACTTTCTGAAAGGTAGGACTGGCGGAGAAGTGAATCCAAAGGGACGGGAAGATAGACCCCGGGGGGAGGGGCCGGCTCCCGGCAAGCGGCGGAGCAACGGAGCACAAAATCAAGACTTTTAAAAGTCTGTTCCGCTGAGGGACATCGCTCCAGAGGCTTAACTGGGGTGAAGCCCACGCGGGGCCAGTGTGGCCTCAGGTCCCGCAGGGTCACAGAAGGATCCGGGTGTCTGAGTGTCGCAGAGCTTGCAGGTATTAGAACGGGGAAGCCGGCTACAGAAACGGAGCCGAGGAGTGAGCTCACAGCTCGGGCTTACCTTGAACCGGTCTCAGGCTCGGTGAGCTCGGAGCGCGGCCGGAGGCCAGGCAGACAGGAGTAATTGGACGCTGTTCCCTGAGGGCGCACTGAGGAGTGGGACCCCGAGCTCTCGGCTCCTCCGGGCCGGAGACTGGGAGGCCGCCATCTTCATTCCCGTCCTCCGGAACTCTACGGAAAGCGCTCAGGGAACAAAAGCTCCCGAAAGCAAACCTGAGCGGATTACTCAGCCCGGCCCCTGGTAAGGGCGGTGCAACTCCGCCTGGGGCAAAGACACTTGAGAATCACTACAACAGGCCCCTCCCCCAGAAGATCAACAAGAAACCCAGCCAGGACCAAGTTCACTTACGAGGAGTGCAGTTTCAATACCAAGGAGAGCAGCGGAATTACAGAGGAGGAGAAAGCAAAGCACAGAACTCAGGGCTTTCTCCCCATGATTCTTTAGCCTTGCAGTTAATTTAATTGTTTTTTCTTTTTCAATTTTTTTTCTTTTCTTCTGCTAATTTTTTTTAAACTTTTACCCTTTTCTTTTTTAACGTTTTTTAACTAGTTTATCTAATATATATATTTTTTTTCCTTTTTATATTTTTTTCATTATTGGTTTTCTTTTTTTATTTGTTTCTTTTTTCTATTTTTTTTTCTTCTTTCTGAACCTCTTTTTATCCCCTCCCCCCCCTCACGATTTGGGATCTCTTCTGATTTGGCTAAAGCATATTTTCCTGGGGTTGTTGCCACCCTTTTAGTATTTTACTTACTCCTTCATATACTCTTATCTGGACAAAATGACAAGGCGGAAAAATTCACCACAAAAAAAAGAACAAGAGGCAGTACCAAAGGCTAAGGACCTAATCAATACAGACATTGGTAATATGTCAGATCTAGAGTTCAGAATGACGATTCTCAAGGTTCTAGCTGGGCTCGAAAAAGGCATGGAAGATATTAGAGAAACCCTCTCGGGAGATATAAAAGCCCTTTCTGGAGAAATAAAAGAACTAAAATCTAAACAAGTTGAAATAAAAAAAGCTATTAATGAGGTGCAATCAAAAATGGAGGCTCTCACTGCTAGGATAAATGAGGCAGAAGAGAGAATTAGCGATATAGAAGACCAAATGACAGAGAATAAAGAAGCTGAGCAAAAGAGGGACAAACAGCTACTGGACCACGAGGGCAGAATTCGAGAGATAAGTGACACCATAAGATGAAACAACATTAGAATAATTGGGATTCCAGAAGAAGAAGAAAGAGAGAGGGGAGCAGAAGGTATATTGGAGAGAATTATTGGAGAGAATTTCCCCAATATGGCAAAGGGAACAAGCATCAAAATCCAGGAGGTTCAGAGAACCCCCCTCAAAATCAATAAGAATAGGTCCACAAATCGTCACCTAATAGTAAAATTTACAAGTCTTAGTGACAAAGAGAAAATCCTGAAAGCAGCCTGGGAGAAGAAGTCTGTAACATACAATGGTAAAAATATTAGATTGGCAGCAGACTTATCCACAGAGACCTGGCAGGCCAGAAAGAGCTGGCATGATATATTCAGAGTACTAAACGAGAAAAACATGCAGCCAAGAATACTATATCCAGCTAGGCTATCATTGAAAATAGAAGGAGAGATTAAAAGCTTCCAGGACAAACAAAAACTGAAAGAATTTGCAAACACCAAGCCAGCTCTACAGGAAATATTGAAAGGGGTCCTCTAAGCAAAGAGAGAGCCTAAAAGTAGTAGATCAGAAAGGAACAGAAACAATATACAATAACAGTCACCTTACAGGCAATACAATGGCACTAAATTCATATCTCTCAATAGTTACCCTGAATGTTAATGGGCTAAATGCCCCAATCAAAAGACACAGGGTATCAGAATGGATAAAAAAACAAAACCCATCTATATGTTGCCTACAAGAAACTCATTTTAAACCCGAAGACACTTTCAGATTTAAAGTGAGGGGGTGGAAAAGAATTTACCATGCTAATGGACATCAGAAGAAAGCAGGAGTGGCAATCCTTATATCAGATCACTTAGATTTTAAACCAAAGACTATAATAAGAGATGAAGATGGACACTATATCATACTCAAAGGATCTGTCCAACAAGAAGATCTAACAATTGTAAATATCTATGCCCCTAACGTGGGAGCAGCCAACTATATAAACCAATTAATAACAAAATCAAAGAAACACATCGACAATCATACAATAATAGTAGGGGACTTTAACACTCCCCTCACTGAAATGGACAGATCATCCAAGCAAAAGATCAACAAGGAAATAAAGGCCTTAAATGACACACTGGACCAGATGGATATCACAGATACATTCAGAACATTTCATCCCAAAGCAACAGAATACACATTCTTCTCTAGTGCACATGGAACATTCTCCAGAATAGATCACATCCTTGGTTCTAAATCAGATCTTAACTGTTATCAAAAAATTGGGATCATTCCCTGCATATTTTCAGACCACAATGCTCTGAAGCTAGAACTCAATTGCAAGAGGAAATTTGGAAAGAACCCAAGTACATGGCGACTAAACAGCATCCTTCTAAAGAATGAATGGGTCAACCAGGAAATTAAAGAAGAATTGAAAAAATTCATGGAAACAAATGATAATGAAAATACAACAGTTCAAAATCTGTGGGACACAACAAAGGCAGTCCTGAGAGGAAAATATATAGCGGTACAAGCCTTTCTCAAGAAACAAGAAAGGTCTCAGGTACACAACCTAACCCTACACCTAAAGGAGCTGGAGAAAGAACAAGAAAGAAACCCTAAACCCAGTAGGAGAAGAGAAATCATAAAGATCAGAACAGAAATCAATGAAATAGAAACCAAAAAAACAATAGAACAAATCAACGAAACTAGGAGCTGGTTCTTTGAAAGAATTAATAAGATTGATAAACCCCTGGCCAGACTTATCAAAAAGAAAAGAGAAAGGACCCAAATAAATAAAATCATGAATGAAAGAGGAGAGATCACAACGAACATCAAAGAAATACAGACAATTATAAGAACATATTATGAGCAACTCTATGCCAACAAATTTGACAATCTGGAAGAAATGGATGCATTCCTAGAGACATATAAACTACCACAACTGAACCAGGAAGAAATAGAAAGCCTGAACAGACCCATAACCAGTAAGGAGATTGAAACAGTCATCAAAAATCTCCAAACAAACAAAAGCCCAGGGCCAGA
>NW_022633379.1:0-6189 GCF_010015895.1 Lontra canadensis
TGGAGAAATAAAATCCCTTTCTGGAGGAATACAGGAATGAAAATCTAACTAAGTTGAAATCGAACAAGGTATTGATGAGGTGTAATAAAAAAAAAAAATGGAGGCTCTTACTTCTAGGATAAATGAGGCAGAAGAGAGAATTAGTGATTTAGAAGACCAAATGATGGAGAATAAAGAAGCTGAGAAAAAGACAAACTACTATGGAACTACGAGGGCAGAATTTGAGAGATAAATGATACCATAAGATGAAATAATATTAGAATAATTGGGATTCTAGAAGAAGAAAGGTAGAGAGAGGCAGAAGGTATGTTGGAAAAAATTATAGCAGAGAATTTCCCCAATTGGGCAAAGGGTACATGCATCAAAATCCAGGAGGCACAGAGAACCCCCCCCATAAAAATCAATAAAAATAAGTGGGGGGGTCAGGAGAGGGGGGTGGGGTTATAGACATTGGGGAGGGTATGTGCTATGGTGAGTGCTGTGAAGTGTGTAAACCTGGAGATTCACAGACCTGTACCCCTGGGGATAAAAATATATTATATGTTTATAAAAAAATAAAAGTAAATTTTAAAAAATTAAAAAATCAATAAAAATAGATCCACACCCTGTCATCTAATAGTAAAACTTACAATTCCCAATCAAAGAGAAAATCCTCAAAGCAGCCCGGGACAACAGGTCTGTAAACTACAACAGTAAAAATATTAGATTGGAAGCAGACCTATCTACAGTGATCAGGCCAAAAGGACTGGCATGATATAATCAGAGCGCTATAAAGAGAAAAATATGCAACCAAGAATACTATATCCAGATAGGCTGTCATTGAAAATAGAAGGAAAGATAAAAAGCTTCCAGGACAAAGACTAAAAGAATTTGCAAACACCAAACCAGGCCTACAGGAAATATTGAAAGGGGTCCTCTAATCAAAGATAGAGCCTAAAAGTAACAGACCAGAAAGGAACAAAGACAATATACAGTAACCGTCACCTTACAGGCACTAGAAGGGCACTAAATGTATAGCTTTCAATAGTTACTCTGAATGTAAGTAGGCTAAATGCCCCAATCAAAAGACACGGGGTATCAGAATGGATTTAAAAAAAAAAAAAAAGAAGAAGAAGAAGAAAGAAAGAAAAGACCCATCGATATGCTGTCTGCAAGAAACTCATTTGAGACCTAAAGACAGCTCCAGATTTAAAGTCAGAGGGTGGAAAACAAGTTACCACGCTAATAAACGTCAAAAGAAAGCTGGCTTAGCAATCCTTACATCAGATAATTTAAATTTTAAGCCAAAGACTATAGTAAGAGATGAGGAAGGATACTATATCATACTTACAAGGTCTGTCCAACAAGATGATCTAACAATTTTAAATATCTATGTCCCTAACATGGGAGCAGCCAACTATATAAACCAATTAATGACAAAATCAAAGAAACACATTGATAATAATACTACTAATAATAGTAGGGGACTTTAACAACCCCCTCACTGAAATGGACAGATCATCTAAGGAAAAGATCAACAAGGAAATGAAGGCTTTAAATGACACATTGGACCAGATGGACATCACAGATATATTTAGAACATTCCATCCCAGAATAACAGATTACACATACTTCTCTAGTGCACATGGAACATTCTCCAGAATAGATCACATCCTGGATCACAAATCAAGTCTCAACTGGTACCAAAAGATTGGGACCATTCCCCACATATTTTCAGGCCTCAATGCTTTGAAACTACAACTCAACCATAAGAGGAAAGTTGGAAAAAACTCAAATACATAGAGGCTAAAGAGCATACTGCTAAAAAATGAATGGGTCAACCAGGAAATTAAAGAATTAAAAAATAATCTTGGAAAAAAATGAAAATGAAAACACAACTGTTCTAAATCTTTGGGAAATAGCAAAGGGAGTCCTGATAGAAAAGTATATAGCAAGATAACCCTCCTCAAGTAACAAGAAAGGTCTCAAGTACACAACCTAAACCTACACCTAAAGGAGCTGGAGAAAGAATAGCAAAGAAAGCCTAAACCCAGCAGGAGAAATCATAAAGATCAGAGGAGAAATCCATGAAATAGAAACCAAAAAAACAGCAGAACAAATCAACAAAACTCGGAGCTGGTTCTTTGAAAGAACTAATAAGATTGATAAACTCCTGGCCAGACTGATCAAAAAGAAAAGAGAAAGGACCAAATAAATAAAAACATGAATCAAAGAGGAGAGATCACAACCAACACCAAAGAAATACAAACAATTATAAAGAACATATTATGAACAACTACACATCAGCAAATTTGACAATCTGGAAGAAACGGATGCATTCCTAGAGACATATAAACTACCAAAACTAAACCAGGAAGAAACAGAAAACTTGAGCAGACCCAGAAGCAGTAAGGAGATTGAAACAGTCATTAAAAAAAAAAAAAAAAAAATCTCCCAACAAACAAGAGGCCAGGGCCAGATGTCTTCCAAGGGGAATTCTACCAAGCATTTAAAGAATTAACACCTATTCTCCTGAAACTGTTCCAAAAAATAGAAATGGAAGGAAAACTTCCAAACTCATTTTATGAGACCAGCATTCCCGTGATCCCAAAACCAGAGACCACATCAAAAAGAATTAAGACCAATATCCTTGATGAAGATGGATGCAAAAAATCTCACCAAAATACTAGCCAATAGGATCCAATAGTACATTAAAAAGATTATTCACCACGACCAAGTGGGATTTATTCTTCAGCTGCAAGGTTGGTTCAACATCTGCAAATCAATCAATGTGATACAATACATTAATAAAAGAAAGAACAAGAACCATATGATACTCTTAATAGAAGCTGAAAAAGCATTTGACAAAGTACAGCATCCTTTCTTGATCAAAACTCTTCACAGTGTGGGTACATACCTCAATATCATCAAAGCCATCTATGAAAAACTCACAGCAAATGTCCATTCCCATTGGGGAAAAACTAAGAACTTTTTCCCTAAGGTCAAGAACACAGCAGGGATGTCCACTATCACCACTGCTATTCAACATAATGCCAGAAGTACTAGCCTCAATAATCAGACAAGAAAAAGAAATTAAAGGCATCCAAATTGGCAAAGAAGAAGTCAAACTCTCACTCTTTGCAGATATGATACTTCATGTGGAAAACACAAAAGACTCCACTCCAAAACCGATAGAACTCATATAGGAATTCAGTAAAGTGTCAGGATATAAAATCAGTGCACAGAAATCAGTTGCATTTCTATACACTAACAACAGGACGGAAGAAAGAGAAATTAAAATGTCAATTCCATTTACAATTGCACCCAAAACCATAAGACACCTAGGAATAAACCTAACCAAAGAGGCAAGGAATCTGTACTCAGAAAACTATAATGTATTCATGAAAGAAATTGAGGAAGACACAAAGAAATGGAAAAGTGTTCCAAGCTCATGGATTGGAAAAACAAATACTCTGAATATGTCTATGCTACCTAAAGCAATCTACACATTTAATGCAATCTCTATCAAAATACCATCAATTTTTTTTCAAAGAAATGGAATAAATAATCTTAAAATTTATATGGAACCAAAAAAGACCCCAAATAGCCAGAGGAATGTTGAAAAGAAAACTAAAGTTGGCAGAATCACAATTCCGGACTTCAAGCTCTATTACAAACCTATAATCATCAAGACAGTATGGGACTGGCACAAAAACAAACACATAGGTCAATGGAACAGAACAGAGAGCCCAGAAATGGATCCTCAACTCTATGGTCAACTAATCTTTGACAAGGCAGGAAAGAATGTCCAATGGAAAAATGATGGTCTCTTCAACAAATGGTGTTGGGGAAATTGGACAGCCACATGCAGAGGAATGAAGCTGGACCATTTCCTTACACCACACACAAAAATAGACTCAAAATGGATGGAATACCTCAATGTGAGACAAAAATCCATCAAAATCCTAGAGAAGAACACAGGCAGCAAAACCTCTTCAACCTCAGCCACAGCAACTTCTTCCTAGAAACATCCCCAAAGACATGGCAAGCGAGGGCAAAAATGAACTATTGGGATTTCATCAAGATCAAAAGCTTTTGCACAGCAAGGGAAACAGTCAACAAAACCAGAAGACAACTGACAGAATGGGAGAAGATATCTGCAAATGACATATCTGATAAAGGACTAGTACCTAAAATCTATAAAGAACTTATCAAACTCAACATCCAAAGAAAAAATAATCCAATCAAGAAATGGGCAGAAAACACGAACAGAAATTTCTGAAAAGAAGACATCCAGATGGCCATCAGACACATGAAAAAGTACTCAACATCACTCGGCATCAGGGACATACAAATCAAAACCACAATAAGATACCACCCCATACCAATGAGAATGGCTAAAATTAAGAAGTCAGGAAACAATAGATGTTGGAGAGAATGTGGAGAAAGGGGAACCCTCCTACACTGCTGGTGGGAATGCAAGCTGGTGCAGCCACTCTGGAAAACAGTATAGAGGTTCCTCAAAAAGTTGAAAATAGAGCTACCCTATGACCCAGCACTCTCACTACTGGGTATTTACCCTAATGATACAAATGTAGTAATCTGAAGGGGTACATGCGCCCCAATGTCTATAGCAGTAATGTCCACAATAGCCAAACTATGGAAAGATCTGCAAGATCCCTGAAGATCTCTCCTGAACCTTCTCCAGTTTGTGAGGGTCTCCCTCAATACAGAACATCTCTAGAAGTGAACACTACCACTCAGATGCAAGCTGGCGAATAAATCATGTAGTGATATCAGTATTTCTCCAGACCCCTACAATATATATCTTGATTCTATAAGATTGTATTAACACATCTATGGCAATTCCATCTTACTACTAATTCAAAGTGCTCCATTAGTCAACAATGCCTCTAGATCATTTTCCTCTATTGTATGCTTAAATAGTTCGACTTTTGATTTAATCTAGATTGGTATCATAGCAAACTCTAAGCCCCTTACTAATATACAAATACATTATGTTTGGGGGCACCTGGTGGCTCAGATGGTTAACTGTCTGTTTTCAGCTCAGGTCATGATCCCAAGGTTCTGGAATGGAGCCCTGTGTCAGGCTCCCTGCTTAGCAGGGGGCCTGCCTCTCCCTCTCCCTGTCACTCCACTTGTGCTCGCTCTCTCTTTCAAATAAATAAAATTTTTAAAAAATCTTTAAAAACTACATTATGTTTAAGTCATTACCATAAGTTCCCATTAGCTCCTAGCTCCTGATCAAAAATCAGAATATTAATTGACCTCTGTGAGGTAAAACACTTCTTTCAAAAATAGCCAAAAGCATCTGTTTAATAATCTATTAATGAAACTTTGTGGGGTAATGACATCAAGCCCAACAATCTTGTTATGTTTTAAAGTATATCTCACAATATAAACATAACATCACTCATATTATATTTTACTAAATCCTACTGAGACATGTCTATCACTGTAATGATCTGTCTTTAATATTTAACAGCAAGCTTTAAGAATCAGTACAGTAGGTACCTTTACCATCTTCTACCAGAGTAGAATAGTAATAGTATTAGATAATAGTAATCTACTATTATCACATGAAATGTCCATTAAATAATTCCCAGAGGATTGCTTACGCACTTAAAGGAATCTGTGTTGAACATACACAGTTGTCTAAAAAAACTCCTTCTAAATGAATGGCCTATAGCATTTCTCTTTATACTGTGTGTATAAGCCATAAATGGTAAAGAAGAACCATTGTGCCCTTGATTTATCATGATTGAATCTGTGCATTATTACTAGGACAATGGCAACTAGAAATCATTAAGAATCTTTTAACTACAGAGATGTACAATGTTAGAAATATTAAAAATTTGGCCAAGTGTATACACAGTCTTCTGTATAGTCATGATATGCTCTTACTTCAAATCCTTCCCATTTACAAGTACACACTTAATAAGCGTCTCTTTTTAAATAATGTTGTGGTTATTTTCCCCTTGCTTACATGATAAATCTACCTTTCTCTGTAACTAAAACAGAAGAAAACAAACAAAAACCTCACAACTTTATCTTTAAAGTAAATGAAATTTATGATATTTTGAAATTACATGGAATTTTTTTTCATTTACCTAGAAATCCCAGGAGAGTTTCTGGGATTAGAAATAAAGAAGTCAAGCTACAAAATTCACAGAAGAAATTGAAATAAAG
>NW_022633380.1:0-6189 GCF_010015895.1 Lontra canadensis
CTTGGATCTTCATTGAGGATGTGTGAGTCTGTGTGTGTGTGTGTGTGTGAAACAAATAGTTAACAGAACTTTGTTGAGTGCTTTGCTTGAGATAAAGCAAAAGGCAGTTCCTAAAATCCCAGTGTATGGTGTGTCCTAAATGAAGGCTAGTTCTCACTCCTTTCTTACAGAACCACTAAAATGTGTGTCTGTTGTAAGAATGGAGAAAGAGATGAGACTCAGTTAGCAAGAATGTGCATAATAACATGAGTTTATCAGATCAGCTGTTGTGCATTTGGGATTGGTTGCCTAAGGCAGGGGAGGAAAGGGCATGGATCTAGCCTCTGCCTCATAGGACAGGAAGTGGGCACCTCACAGTATGCTGCTGGCAAAGAGAAGATCATTTTAACTGGGGGTGGATTTAGAGAATGAAAAGTGGGTCCCGTGGGGTCCTGGAGGGAAAAGGGAATGCAGATATGGAGTAAGTTAGAAGGACCCTGTTCAGTATGTTAAGAACTTAAAAGCAGGAGAGAGAAATCTAGTAAATTGGAATGCCTGGGTCTAGCCATGGAAGGAAACATGTAATCCCAAAGGGTTAACACAAAACCCTTGCTCCAAGCTCTGCTTTTACAGAATCCAGAGGAGTCTGTCAGTGGTAGCCAGCACAATCCATCATTCTTAGGATTCCTTGAGATAATAGACACATACTGCTTCTCACCTGTCTGATGCATTATAGGTCCTCAAGATAAGTTGGGTCACCAGAAGAACCTAGAATTCATGCATGAGAATCCATTTGACTTTTATGAGTGCTTTTTGGGATTTTTCAACAGTGACTATGTTATGACCACAGCAAATGGTTGAGAAAGTTCTTTGCCAAGGAAAGGTCATTTGAAGGTGACAAGGATGATGTTTTGAGGATCATTGACAGAAGTTCCTGTAGGTAGGAAAAGGGAGGATAAGGATGTCAAAGTAGATCCATATCCAACTTGACTTGCTTTGCCGTGTTGGTTTTGGCCCTACTTGGGGTTCCTGGAAGAAATTCTAAAAACAGAGGGATTGTGACTAACATATTTTCCTGACCTATTTCTAAGCTTATATATTTCTAAGATATTTCTAACATATTTTTCTGAGTTATTTCTAAGCTTATATATTTCTAAGCTATGAGAGGGGTGACATTAAACCACAGAGGTCCTGGGCACATAATACCTTATATACAATGGGGAAGGCTGAGTATAGGGTATCATGGGTCACTTGAAATTGGGTTGTTCCAGAATAATCCTTTTATAGTGGCTGTGGAGGTCCCAGTGACCACATGGGGAATGTTGTGGGCTCTACTGCAGTCAGTGCCAGGAATGTCTGCACTCCAGAGACATGGAGAAGAATAAAGCCAGAGAAGAAACACCACTTTAGGAATTCCACAGCCTGAAATTTTTCAGCATTGTGAACGTTAATACACGAAGTAAAGCAAAACAACAAAAAAGAAGACCTTAGTAAGATATATATATATATTTGACCATAACCACTGAGTACATGTTTCTGATCAAAATGAAAATGATTTTTGCCAACAGGTGATAAACACATTGCTCTTGAAAAACTTTCATAATCCAGAAAGCAATAATACTTGAAAGAATTCAGGCTCTATCCTGATCAATATTTTTAAAAAATATTTGTAATGAAAACAACTTGAGAGATGGAAAGAGAGTTGATATTTGTGTATTCATGAAACTGGTACATTCTTGAAACTGGTACATTTATAAACAGAGTCTTCAGATCTGACTGAAAGATGTACATTTACTAAAAAAATGCAGTTCAACACTTGTCCGTAATTCAAATCACTTTAAAAATGTCACCGAGGCATAGACATATGACCATATTTGCTATTAAAAAAATAATTCCACATAACTTATTTCATTCTTTGTGAAACTGACCCCAAAATAAAATCCTTCAAAAAAAATTTTTGAAAACTTTTCATGTATGTAATTTTGACGACTCAGAGTCAGAAAAATAATTTATTCTGTGTTTCCACAATGTACATGTATTTTACATGACCTCATTGTTCACTTTAAATATCTCACCATTTTATTCACCAATTATACATCTAGAAGGGTGCATTGAGGGCAGGGGAGGCCAAGCCTTAAATATCTTTTCTTTTTTTTTTTTAAGTTTTATGTGAGAAGTTCAGCTAGCAGGAAAATGACTTATAATGCATGCCTAAAACATTAAGATGTGTGCTACATAAAGACAAGGGGGTCCTGGGACATCTGAGGACACTTCAAGATCAACGGACTCACCTGTGACCATCTTCCCAGGAGAAGGCAGAGGCACCCAGAAATGACTTGTGAGGGAGGTCCACGCTCTCCTATGTGCATAGGCAGAAACACGTGAGAACTAGCAGGAGGGAGTTCACTGTTTCACAACACATAATGCTGATTCTCACAGCCTTTGACAAGGTGGGTATTGAGTTTCTATCTTGGTTTTGATAAAAGTTCACCATAGGGGCACCTGGCTGGCTCCATTGGTAGAGCACACAATTCTCGATCTTGGAGTTTTAAGTTTGAGTCCCATGTTGGGTGAAGAATTTACTTAAAAATAAAATCTTAAAAAAAAAAAAAAAACATTTCACCATAATGAAATGAGGAGTTTCCCAGACCTAGGAGCTGGTCAGAGATTCAAACCCAGCTCTGATGGATTCCCACCCCCAGCTCTGAGGATTGCCATTTTCCTACCAGGCCTGCCTCCCTCAGTGGAAGGAATGACCGTGTCCTCCCGGAATGTGCAAATGTAGCTCCAAGTCTCCGTGACCCACGCCAGAGTAGGTGTTTTTGATATTGAGTCTTAAAGGTTCATGCATTTGCCTACACTCTGTGTTGGTAACTACTTACCAGTATGAGGTGAGGCATGTCCCCAGGTCCCTCCCCGTGTGTGACAAACAGCGGCTTAGCAGAGTCACTCAGTGAACACTAACAATGTAGGGAGATTTATCTGTGGTCTCCCTCCTGGATTTTTCTTCCGTTCCTCCCTTTACTGGTATCGCCCCATTGAATGACAGTCTTGGAAGAGTTACCAGAGAAAAATGCAAGTGTGTTTTTGGTTTCCTTTGGCATGCATCAAATAATTTTTCTACTCCCCCATAATGATTACAAGAGAGGGAAGGGTTGCATTCTTTGACAAAGACAAAAATAAGGAGTGCTTATTTCTGTGTGTCTGTGCAAAATGGAATTCCTGATGCAGATGGTAACTTTGCTAAAGGAAAAATATGTACCATACCCTCCTCTCCAAGCAGGAGCTGACTTGTGGCCCCCTAAAATGCATATATTGAAGCCTTAAGCCTTATTACCTCTGAATGGGACTGCATTTGGAGGTGGGGTCTTTACAAAGAGGTAACTGAATCAAAACGGGTTATGAGGGTGTGTCCTGATCCCATAGGAGTGGGGTCCCTATAACGGGGTGAGGACACAGACACACACAGAGGGATGACCACGTGAGGACACGGGGAGATCACAGCATCTACACACTCAGGAGAGAGGCCCTCCAGAGAAACCAGCTTTGGCCCCGCCTGGATCTCAGACTCCCAGCCTCCAGGACCAAGAAGGAATACTGTGTGTTGTTGCCACTGGCCAGAATATGGTGGTTGTCATAGCAGCCCTAGTGAACTCATACATCCCCCTGATAAATAGCGAGATTCTGCATTTCTTCCTCATAATTTGCATCGGCCCAGCACACAGCTGCACACACACACCTAATGGAAGGGGCTGTTGAGGATGCATGGGTACCATAGTTTGCTCTCAACCCACAGATACTTGCTGAACCCCAATACCATCTGGGGCCCCTCACTCTGGGTAGAACCATTTCCCATGGTCCTCATCTCGCCAAGGATCTCCAGGCCCTGATTTCCTTCTTATCTCCTCCCCCATTTTCCAGTGCACTTTGTCATGGAAGTCCCCAGAATCTGCTGGACTTGCTGGTTTCGATCGTCATTTCCATAAGGACGAAGGATGTTGAACATCTTTTCATGTGCGTGTCGGTCATTGGTAGGTCTCTCTTGGAGGAATGTCTATTCAAGACCTCTGCCCATTTTCTAACTGGGTTGTGAGTTTGATTGGATTTCCTTAAGTGGTAGGACTGGTTATATATTCTGGATTTGAATCCCTTCTCAGATGTATGATTGACAAATATTTTCTCCCATTCTGTGGGTCGCCTTTCATGCTCTTGATTTTTTTCTTTGCTTGCCTGTGATTTGAGGTCATAGCCAAGACATTATTATAGCTTTTCAAAACCCTTTTTTTTTTTTTTAAGTCAAGCTGATGTGTCTTCAGGGTAGAAAATACGAGAGTCAATGGGTCTCTCCATGCCCAGGAATTCCTGGCCCTGGCATCTGAGTCTAACGGCACTTTTTGTCACATGCTCACTCTTCTGCTTGTCTCTGCCCAGAAGACGCCATTCCCCATGAGGCAGCAAGGCAATCCAGTTTTGCCAAAGTCACAAAAGAACTGGTCACCACTGGCTCTCCCTTCACCTCCAGAAGTGAGTCAAGTACAGATGTCCTAACCACAGACCCTGTCTGCAGCTCCCTGGCTCAGCCACACCAAATTCTCCAAGGGTCTTTTTGGGCAAGTTCCCCACATTTTTGTCTTAGGTTTTCCCACTATTCTTTTTTTTTTTTTTTTGGGTCCTCCTGGAGACATGTATAAATCTGCACTCCTGGTGAGACTCTCTTTTTGTTTCTTAGACAGGCATGTGATTGCAAAACCTACATTTCCAACGGGTCCTGCTTTTCCCCACCCCTGTAGGCGGTGACATTCGGAGATTTTGCATGAACGATGCAAATACCCCTGGAGAGGGCTTTTGGAAAGGAAGGTGATAGATAATGCTTTGAAGGACTTCATACCTCCTATCAAGTATGTGCAGACCGGGCAGGTCTTCAGGCTTTGCCGGCACTTTTCCAGACCGGTTACGTCACCCCCCTGGAAGCCTGAGCCACAGCAGTCTGCCCAGAGGCACAGAGCAGGGCACCACATGCCTCCAAAATGATAAATCTCACAGAGATAGTGCCTGATACTTGAGCCTTGTGCCCACACCATTCCAGGCATGGGCTTTTTCCTGTAGGGGATTTTCTTTTAGGGATCATTTCCCTGTTGAGATAGGGGCATCTCGTGCAGCTATCCTTCTGAGTGGCCTCACTAAATAAATGACCATGATGATTTTCCTCCATTCCTCCTTACAGAGCTGCCTTGCATTACCCTGAAATCTGTGTATATAAGAAGAACATGGTTTAGAGCTATACTATTCTGTGGGAGCAGAACATCCATTAACCTTTTGGGACTGAGTTTAACCGTATGTAACATTTGGAAGTGTATAGGACCTGCTTCTTATCTTTCTCAGAGGTCACAGTGAGGTTTGGAAGGGTCATGCATGCAGGTGATAGATAATGGAGTTCAAGACACTGTGTGTGTGTGTGTGTGTGTGTGTGTGTGTGTATGTGTGTGCTTACGAGACCGTATACACTTTTAGACCATATTAATCAGGATATACGTGAAGATATCCAACATAATTTTAATGCTCTGGGGAGAACGCCTTTGCCAGCAGCCATCATGTAATATTTATAGATGAAACATATTATTTTGGAAGAGTTTGTTGTATGCATTTTGAGACAAGGTCTCTGGGCCTTTAACCAACTTCACATATATCTGTTGGAATTTTAGACCAGAAACACTTTTTTTCCCACCTCTTGGAAACATATTTGAAGGTGTGGTGTTACTCGGGATTTATTTTCACATAAGCTTCAAACTGTCGTATGGGACCGATTCAAAAGCCTCTGTTCCCAACCTAAAACCAAATGCCATTGATATGCATGGTTAACTAAACACAGGAGACATTTTAGTGAGCTGGATCTCTTCATTGTTATTCGAAACTGCAGCTTATGGTGTGAGAAAAAAATGAAAAAACGTGAGACTCAAAGGAGAGACTTTCAATGATGCACGTAGATACACAAAAGCACACGCAGAGACAGTCATGCATAAGCACAATCATGCATAGATATACACACAAACGTGCACACGTGCATGCATACAGAAACATACACAGGCATGCACACCACATGGACACCAACACATATGCAAGCACAAACACAGGTGCATCATAAACTCATACAGAAACACACACATGCATACACACCAACACATGGGTACCGACACATATGCAAGCACAAAC
>NW_022633381.1:0-6185 GCF_010015895.1 Lontra canadensis
AATGTACACAACAGCAAAATTGTGGAAGGAGCTGAGATGTCCTTCAGAAGATGAATGGATAAAGAATATGTGGTGGGAGATGAACCATGAGAGACTATAGACTCTGGTAAACAAAGTGAGGATTTTAGAAGGGAGGGGGTGGGGGATGGGTGAGCCTGGTGATGGGTATTAAGGAGGTCATGGATGGTTTGGAGCACTGGATATTATAGGCAAACAATGAATCATGGAACACTACATCAAAAATTAATGATGTACTGTATGGTGACTAACATAACACACATACACACAAAGCCACAAGAAGATTTGGTGTATATATATACAATGGAATATTACTCAGCCATCAGAAATGATGAATACTTACATCAACATGGATAGTACTGATGGGTATTACGCTAAGTGAAGTAAGTCAATCAGAGAAAGACAATTATATGATTTCACTCATGTGGCATATAAGAAACAGTGCAGAGGATCATAAGGGAAGGGAGGGAAAACTGAGTGGTAAGAAATCAGAGAGTCACTAGCCATGAGAGACTCTTAACTATGGGAAACAAACTGAGGCCTGTGGAGGGTAAGTTGGGTGGGGGGATGGGGTAACTGGGTGATGGGCACTAAGGGAGGGCATGTGATATGATGAGCACTGGGTGTTATATGCAACTGATGAATTATTGAACATTCCATCTGAAACTAATGTACTATGTATTGTCTAACTGAATTTTTGGTGGGGGGGCTAATTAATTTGAATTAAAGATTTAAAAAAAATGGGGCATTGAATTTCCCCACTATTATTGCATTGTTGTCTCTCTTCAGATTTATTAGTATTTACTTAATATATTTAGGTGCTCCAATGATGGGCACATATATATTTACAGGTATTATATACTCTTAATGAATTGAGCTTTCTCATTGTGTAACGACTTTCTTTGTCTCTCATTACAGCTTTTGACTTAAAGTCTTTTTGTCTGATATAAATTTAGCTACTCCTGTTCTCTTTTGGTTTCCATTTGAACTAAATATCTTTTCCTATCTTTTACTTTTAGCCTATGTGTGTCCTTAAGCTGAAGTGAGTGTCTTGTAGGCAGAATATAGTTGGATTTTGTTTATATATCCATTCAGCTGCTCTATGCCTTTCAACTAGAAAATATGATTTTTTTTTAACATTTGAAGTAATTATTGATAGGTAAGGACTTACTAATGCTATCTTATTATTTTCTGGCTGTTCTGTAGTCCCCTGTTTCTTTTTTCCTTTGTTACTGTCTTCCATTGTGAACTAATTGATGATTTTCCATAGTGATATGCTTTGATTGCCTTTTCTTTATCTTTTGTATATCTATTGCTGGTTTTTGCTTTGTGGTTACCAAGAGGCTTACATAAACCAACTTATAGATAAAATTGAGTTTTTAAAGCTGATATCAGCATTTTAGATGGATAATAACTTAACTTTGACCACATACAAAAACTCTTCCCTCTTACTCCTACCTTTGCCAGAGAAATGATATTCTTTAGCAGTATGTTAGTGTGAGTCTGGAAAAGTAGGGTGAGAAGATAAATAATAGTTGGACATGCTAGAGTAAATAAAACCTGCATCTCTACCAGAAGAGGAAGCTAATCAAAACAAAGTTTTCTCCAAGAGTGAGAGGCCCTGGGTCTTATTAGGCCTCCATGGAACTCTGGGATTGGGCAGGCTTGCCACTGTTCCTCTTGGCACATGGGCAGAGTTGGAGACAACAATAGCTATGAATCACATTACAGCAGAGTACTACTGACAGCCCAGAGTCTTTTCTGAAGCCTCATAAAGTGATACCCTTCCCTTTGCTCTTGATCTTCCCTGAGCCCACAGGAAGACCAGGAAAGAGCTGGGTCAAGGTGAAAAAATGATGTTCATGCGGGTTAAGATGAGAAGGCTGAAGAGGGCACAACTGTATAGATCTAGAAGTTTTTCAGAGATTGCAAACATCACACACACACACACACACACACACACACACACACACACACCCCACACACACACAGGAGGGGCAAAAAGAACAGAGCCAAAGACACCGAGGAATCATGGATGAGTTCCACCTAGAGCAGGAGGCCTGCAGAAGATTGAGACTGCAGAGGCTAAAATCAGCCACTTCTTGCCCCAAATATCCTTCTTTGGGGAAGCTGCACACACCCCTGGGGGTTTAGAATCAGCACCAGGAAAGAGGAGAGTGAAAGAATCTTGAAAGGGTGAAAACCCCTGAATAGACTGTGCTTTAAACTTATAACTAAAATTTCTCAATGGACTGAGGAAATCCCAGATTCAATTTTCTGCTCTCAATTGAAAATGAGGGCTCAGGACTTAAAATCAAGAAAGTTAAATTGAGTTGAGATAGGGTGACCAACTGTTTAAATTTGCCCTAGGCTGTGGGATTTTCACTGCTAAAACCTGGAAAATCTAGGGCGAACCAGGATGATTGTTCCTCCTAGTTGTAGATAGAAGGAAACAGACATTTTTTCCATGTGTGACTGTAAAATTTGTACCCACTGACATTAAAAAAGGGCAATCTTGAACTTCCCAATCTGGGGGAATTCCCATATACACAGTAGAATGGACACTGATGCAACTACCCAGATCCCTCTTTAAGGAAGGCCTTTTTGCCCCAGTAGCTGGGAGTGCTGTTGATGCCTGGCATTAGCTGTCTTGCCCTGTAGGGTTTACCATAGCTCCGAAGTCACCTCTCCCAAGGTCAGGCCCCTTTTCGTGGCTGCCCACATCCAGCAGCTGTTCCATGCAGGAGTATAAATGTATAAAAGCCAGCCATTTCCTTCCAGCTCAGGACAACATTGAAGGGTCATTCTAGCTCTACAGTTCTTCCATGAAGTAGGCTAAAGCTATTATTCAGCCTGCATTACAGCCAAGCTTCTCCCTCTACTTAATCCTGCTTCCTTTCCCTCCTTTCCATGGGTGTTAATGCCAAGAGCACTCCCTAAGAAACATCTGCATACTAAGCTCTGTTTCAGAGTCTGCTTCCTGGTGAACCCAACTTCAACCCAAACCAGTACCCTCCTTCCAATCCGCTTTCAGTCTGTTGCCTGAAAGCACCTCACAAGGACAGATAAGTCATGGGGAATGCACTGGTTGAGCCCAGAAAACTGGCTGGCCTTAAGGGGCCATCTAAGGAACTGTTTTTTTTTTTTTTTTTTTTTTTTTAATTCTGCAAAGTTTTCAGGACAAGAAGATGTGAATCATAGTAGGAACGCTATAAATTTATTGAATGAATGACTAAGGCAGGGTTAGCTTCATAGATATGTGACCTGTACATGGACCCTCATCTTTCTCAGAAGGATACCACAGTGTCTTAATGTTGTGCTGTCAAGGTCTAAAAAATATTTATAATTTTTGAACAAGAGGCCCCACATTTTGTACTGGGTCCTGCAAGTTATGTAGCTGGTCCTGGACCGGGGTCTCCCAAGAACTAACTTATCCTCATATGCCCCAGGATTCTCCCTTACCATAAGGGTGTGGCAGTAAAGCAGAGGGGATCTGCCAATGCCAACCCTTGGTCTTTACAAATATTCCTTCTATTTCTTTTTTTTTCCAAAAAGGACTTGCCCTGGATTAATAAAAATCTGCTAGAGAACTTCCTATCTCTTCTTGGCATTATTCTTTAATAATACTACCCATAAACTTTAACCTAAAAAGTAGACAGGAATTAAAAAGGAATCAGAAAGAAAAAGCAAACCTCTATAATTGAAAGAAATAGGTTTAGGGGCAGAAGAAATGACAAGAAGACACCTGACTGAAATGGAGGCATTTAATCAGGCGTTAGGCAGGAAATGGGTGAGGCAATTCCAGAATGGTAAGAACGAGCTTCCATTTTTTTCTAATGGAACTTGTGTCAAGGTTTTCAATACTACAGTGCCCTTTGAAAACCATTTACTCCTCTGCCCTTATGTTTTTGTCCAGGCCTAGAGGTGAAAATGAAAAAATGGAAAGCGAGATGCTGGCTCTATTGACTTTTTTCCAAAGAAAAAACAGGCCACAAGTTTCATAGCAAATCCTCTTACAGAGTGAGTGGCCCTAAAAATAGGATAGGCTCCATAATTTGCTGGAGATAGTACAAAATGAATATGTGATATCACTTGTTCAAATTTTTAAAAATTTCAAGATGAAGAGCACAAAACCAAATTAAGGGCATTTGTGAGCCTAGGGGACCTGTGTGACTCCACAGGTCACACACCCATGAAGCTGGCCTTGTTTAGAATCTCAGAAGGTTTACTATTCTCATTATCTAATTTAATAATACTTCTACTTCCATTTCAAAGCACCAGGGATATGATGACTCTGTGTGTGTGTGTGTGTGTGTGTGTGTGTGTGCGCACATGAGCGCGCACACACACATGCTCGTGTGTTAATTTAAGCTTCACTCTAGGGATAGTTGGTTGTCCTAATTCAGAATTAAACCTTCTAAGGTATTTCGATAACATTATACCAGAAAATCTATGCCCCAGATGTCACTACTACCAGTACTTTGGCTATTATTATTTCTAACCACACCAAATCTTTGGCGAGTTAGCATAATAAATGTTGTAAATGGGCTTTCATTGGTGAAATTAGTAGAAATAGATGAAATCAGTGAAAATAAAGATATGCATTGGTTCAGATGTTCTGGAGACACTATCTAGGCTTTCAAAAACAGAAGATAATAATCTAGTATCTATTATAGCCTGTACTTTTGTGATTAGGGCATAAGTCTTAATCCCTTAATGTGCTATGTCTATCCATTGGTTTTGAGGATTTTTAAAAATTTATTTATTTTTAATTCCAGTATAATTAACATACAGTATTATATTAGTTTCAAGTGTGCTATATAGTGATTCAGCAATTCTGTACATTACTCTGTGTTTGTCATGATAAGCGTACTGTTAATCCTCTTTACCTATTTCACCCATCCCCCCAGCCACCTCCCCTTTCTGGTAACTACCAGTTTGTTCTTTCTGGTAACTACCAGTTTGTTCTTTCTGGTTAAGACTATTTTTGTTTGTCTCTTTTTCCTTTGTTTTGTTTCTTAAATTTTACATATGAATGAAATCATACAGTATTTGCTTTCTCTGGCTGACTTATTTCACTTAGCATTATACCCTCTAGATCTATCCATGTTGTTGTAAATAGCATTATATCATTATTTTTTATGGCGGAATGATGTTCCGGGGTGTGTGTGTGTGTATACTACATCTTTATCCATTCGTCTGTCGATGGATACATGGGTTGCTTTCATATCTCAGCTATTATAAATAATGCTGCCATAAACATAGGGTTTCAAATTAGTGTTTTCATATTATTTGGGTAAATACTCAGTAGTGGAATTACTGAATCACATGGTAATTCTATTTGTCATTTTTTGAGAAACCTCCGCCCTGTTTTTCAGAGTGGCTACACAAGTTTACATTCCCACCAAGAGTGCATGAGGGTTCCCCTTTCTCCACATCCTCACCAACACTTACTATTTCTTGTATTTTTTATTTTAGCAGATGTAGACTGACAGATGTAGATAATATCTCATTGTGGTTTTGATTTACATTTCCCTCATGAGTGGTGTTGAGCATTTTTTCATTTGTCTTTTGGTCATCTGTATATCTTCTTTGGAGAAATGTCTGCTTATGTCTTATGTACATTTTTAAAATTGGATTTTTTTTTTAGTATTAAGTTGTGTAAGTTCTTTAATTTTTTAACTTAATTAACATATACTGTATTATTAAGTTCAAGGATAGAACTTAGTCATTCATCAGTTACATAGAACACCCAGTGCTTATTATATGAAGTGTCCTCCTTATGCCCATCACCTAATTACCCCATCCACCACTTACCTCCCCTCCAGCAACCCTCAGTTTGTTCTCTTAGTTAAGAGACTCTTATGGCTTGCCTCCCTCTCAGTTTTCATCTTATTTTATTTTTCCTTCCCTTCCCCTATGTTCATCTGTTTGTTTCTTAAATTCCATATATGAATGAAATCATATGGTATTGTCTTTTTCTAACTGACTACTTATTTGGCTTAGATAATACCCTGTAGTTCTGTCCATGTCTTTGTAAATGGCAAGATTTCATTCCTTTTGATGGCTGAGAAATATTCCGTTAAATATATATACATGTCTTCTTTATCCATTCATCTGCTGAAGGACATCTCAGCTCCTTCCACAATTTTGCTGTTGTGTACATT
>NW_022633382.1:0-6185 GCF_010015895.1 Lontra canadensis
CTTGGATCTTCATTGAGGATGTGTGAGTCTGTGTGTGTGTGTGTGTGAAACAAATAGTTAACAGAACTTTGTTGAGTGCTTTGCTTGAGATAAAGCAAAAGGCAGTTCCTAAAATCCCAGTGTATGGTGTGTCCTAAATGAAGGCTAGTTCTCACTCCTTTCTTACAGAACCACTAAAATGTGTGTCTGTTGTAAGAATGGAGAAAGAGATGAGACTCAGTTAGCAAGAATGTGCATAATAACATGAGTTTATCAGATCAGCTGTTGTGCATTTGGGATTGGTTGCCTAAGGCAGGGGAGGAAAGGGCATGGATCTAGCCTCTGCCTCATAGGACAGGAAGTGGGCACCTCACAGTATGCTGCTGGCAAAGAGAAGATCATTTTAACTGGGGGTGGATTTAGAGAATGAAAAGTGGGTCCCGTGGGGTCCTGGAGGGAAAAGGGAATGCAGATATGGAGTAAGTTAGAAGGACCCTGTTCAGTATGTTAAGAACTTAAAAGCAGGAGAGAGAAATCTAGTAAATTGGAATGCCTGGGTCTAGCCATGGAAGGAAACATGTAATCCCAAAGGGTTAACACAAAACCCTTGCTCCAAGCTCTGCTTTTACAGAATCCAGAGGAGTCTGTCAGTGGTAGCCAGCACAATCCATCATTCTTAGGATTCCTTGAGATAATAGACACATACTGCTTCTCACCTGTCTGATGCATTATAGGTCCTCAAGATAAGTTGGGTCACCAGAAGAACCTAGAATTCATGCATGAGAATCCATTTGACTTTTATGAGTGCTTTTTGGGATTTTTCAACAGTGACTATGTTATGACCACAGCAAATGGTTGAGAAAGTTCTTTGCCAAGGAAAGGTCATTTGAAGGTGACAAGGATGATGTTTTGAGGATCATTGACAGAAGTTCCTGTAGGTAGGAAAAGGGAGGATAAGGATGTCAAAGTAGATCCATATCCAACTTGACTTGCTTTGCCGTGTTGGTTTTGGCCCTACTTGGGGTTCCTGGAAGAAATTCTAAAAACAGAGGGATTGTGACTAACATATTTTCCTGACCTATTTCTAAGCTTATATATTTCTAAGATATTTCTAACATATTTTTCTGAGTTATTTCTAAGCTTATATATTTCTAAGCTATGAGAGGGGTGACATTAAACCACAGAGGTCCTGGGCACATAATACCTTATATACAATGGGGAAGGCTGAGTATAGGGTATCATGGGTCACTTGAAATTGGGTTGTTCCAGAATAATCCTTTTATAGTGGCTGTGGAGGTCCCAGTGACCACATGGGGAATGTTGTGGGCTCTACTGCAGTCAGTGCCAGGAATGTCTGCACTCCAGAGACATGGAGAAGAATAAAGCCAGAGAAGAAACACCACTTTAGGAATTCCACAGCCTGAAATTTTTCAGCATTGTGAACGTTAATACACGAAGTAAAGCAAAACAACAAAAAAGAAGACCTTAGTAAGATATATATATATATTTGACCATAACCACTGAGTACATGTTTCTGATCAAAATGAAAATGATTTTTGCCAACAGGTGATAAACACATTGCTCTTGAAAAACTTTCATAATCCAGAAAGCAATAATACTTGAAAGAATTCAGGCTCTATCCTGATCAATATTTTTAAAAAATATTTGTAATGAAAACAACTTGAGAGATGGAAAGAGAGTTGATATTTGTGTATTCATGAAACTGGTACATTCTTGAAACTGGTACATTTATAAACAGAGTCTTCAGATCTGACTGAAAGATGTACATTTACTAAAAAAATGCAGTTCAACACTTGTCCGTAATTCAAATCACTTTAAAAATGTCACCGAGGCATAGACATATGACCATATTTGCTATTAAAAAAATAATTCCACATAACTTATTTCATTCTTTGTGAAACTGACCCCAAAATAAAATCCTTCAAAAAAAATTTTTGAAAACTTTTCATGTATGTAATTTTGACGACTCAGAGTCAGAAAAATAATTTATTCTGTGTTTCCACAATGTACATGTATTTTACATGACCTCATTGTTCACTTTAAATATCTCACCATTTTATTCACCAATTATACATCTAGAAGGGTGCATTGAGGGCAGGGGAGGCCAAGCCTTAAATATCTTTTCTTTTTTTTTTTTAAGTTTTATGTGAGAAGTTCAGCTAGCAGGAAAATGACTTATAATGCATGCCTAAAACATTAAGATGTGTGCTACATAAAGACAAGGGGGTCCTGGGACATCTGAGGACACTTCAAGATCAACGGACTCACCTGTGACCATCTTCCCAGGAGAAGGCAGAGGCACCCAGAAATGACTTGTGAGGGAGGTCCACGCTCTCCTATGTGCATAGGCAGAAACACGTGAGAACTAGCAGGAGGGAGTTCACTGTTTCACAACACATAATGCTGATTCTCACAGCCTTTGACAAGGTGGGTATTGAGTTTCTATCTTGGTTTTGATAAAAGTTCACCATAGGGGCACCTGGCTGGCTCCATTGGTAGAGCACACAATTCTCGATCTTGGAGTTTTAAGTTTGAGTCCCATGTTGGGTGAAGAATTTACTTAAAAATAAAATCTTAAAAAAAAAAAAAAAACATTTCACCATAATGAAATGAGGAGTTTCCCAGACCTAGGAGCTGGTCAGAGATTCAAACCCAGCTCTGATGGATTCCCACCCCCAGCTCTGAGGATTGCCATTTTCCTACCAGGCCTGCCTCCCTCAGTGGAAGGAATGACCGTGTCCTCCCGGAATGTGCAAATGTAGCTCCAAGTCTCCGTGACCCACGCCAGAGTAGGTGTTTTTGATATTGAGTCTTAAAGGTTCATGCATTTGCCTACACTCTGTGTTGGTAACTACTTACCAGTATGAGGTGAGGCATGTCCCCAGGTCCCTCCCCGTGTGTGACAAACAGCGGCTTAGCAGAGTCACTCAGTGAACACTAACAATGTAGGGAGATTTATCTGTGGTCTCCCTCCTGGATTTTTCTTCCGTTCCTCCCTTTACTGGTATCGCCCCATTGAATGACAGTCTTGGAAGAGTTACCAGAGAAAAATGCAAGTGTGTTTTTGGTTTCCTTTGGCATGCATCAAATAATTTTTCTACTCCCCCATAATGATTACAAGAGAGGGAAGGGTTGCATTCTTTGACAAAGACAAAAATAAGGAGTGCTTATTTCTGTGTGTCTGTGCAAAATGGAATTCCTGATGCAGATGGTAACTTTGCTAAAGGAAAAATATG
Source organism: Lontra canadensis (assembly GCF_010015895.1). NCBI lineage: Eukaryota > Metazoa > Chordata > Mammalia > Carnivora > Mustelidae > Lontra > Lontra canadensis. The sequence continues at coordinate 3,237 of NW_022633382.1, forward strand.
TACCATACCCTCCTCTCCAAGCAGGAGCTGACTTGTGGCCCCCTAAAATGCATATATTGAAGCCTTAAGCCTTATTACCTCTGAATGGGACTGCATTTGGAGGTGGGGTCTTTACAAAGAGGTAACTGAATCAAAACGGGTTATGAGGGTGTGTCCTGATCCCATAGGAGTGGGGTCCCTATAACGGGGTGAGGACACAGACACACACAGAGGGATGACCACGTGAGGACACGGGGAGATCACAGCATCTACACACTCAGGAGAGAGGCCCTCCAGAGAAACCAGCTTTGGCCCCGCCTGGATCTCAGACTCCCAGCCTCCAGGACCAAGAAGGAATACTGTGTGTTGTTGCCACTGGCCAGAATATGGTGGTTGTCATAGCAGCCCTAGTGAACTCATACATCCCCCTGATAAATAGCGAGATTCTGCATTTCTTCCTCATAATTTGCATCGGCCCAGCACACAGCTGCACACACACACCTAATGGAAGGGGCTGTTGAGGATGCATGGGTACCATAGTTTGCTCTCAACCCACAGATACTTGCTGAACCCCAATACCATCTGGGGCCCCTCACTCTGGGTAGAACCATTTCCCATGGTCCTCATCTCGCCAAGGATCTCCAGGCCCTGATTTCCTTCTTATCTCCTCCCCCATTTTCCAGTGCACTTTGTCATGGAAGTCCCCAGAATCTGCTGGACTTGCTGGTTTCGATCGTCATTTCCATAAGGACGAAGGATGTTGAACATCTTTTCATGTGCGTGTCGGTCATTGGTAGGTCTCTCTTGGAGGAATGTCTATTCAAGACCTCTGCCCATTTTCTAACTGGGTTGTGAGTTTGATTGGATTTCCTTAAGTGGTAGGACTGGTTATATATTCTGGATTTGAATCCCTTCTCAGATGTATGATTGACAAATATTTTCTCCCATTCTGTGGGTCGCCTTTCATGCTCTTGATTTTTTTCTTTGCTTGCCTGTGATTTGAGGTCATAGCCAAGACATTATTATAGCTTTTCAAAACCCTTTTTTTTTTTTTTAAGTCAAGCTGATGTGTCTTCAGGGTAGAAAATACGAGAGTCAATGGGTCTCTCCATGCCCAGGAATTCCTGGCCCTGGCATCTGAGTCTAACGGCACTTTTTGTCACATGCTCACTCTTCTGCTTGTCTCTGCCCAGAAGACGCCATTCCCCATGAGGCAGCAAGGCAATCCAGTTTTGCCAAAGTCACAAAAGAACTGGTCACCACTGGCTCTCCCTTCACCTCCAGAAGTGAGTCAAGTACAGATGTCCTAACCACAGACCCTGTCTGCAGCTCCCTGGCTCAGCCACACCAAATTCTCCAAGGGTCTTTTTGGGCAAGTTCCCCACATTTTTGTCTTAGGTTTTCCCACTATTCTTTTTTTTTTTTTTTTGGGTCCTCCTGGAGACATGTATAAATCTGCACTCCTGGTGAGACTCTCTTTTTGTTTCTTAGACAGGCATGTGATTGCAAAACCTACATTTCCAACGGGTCCTGCTTTTCCCCACCCCTGTAGGCGGTGACATTCGGAGATTTTGCATGAACGATGCAAATACCCCTGGAGAGGGCTTTTGGAAAGGAAGGTGATAGATAATGCTTTGAAGGACTTCATACCTCCTATCAAGTATGTGCAGACCGGGCAGGTCTTCAGGCTTTGCCGGCACTTTTCCAGACCGGTTACGTCACCCCCCTGGAAGCCTGAGCCACAGCAGTCTGCCCAGAGGCACAGAGCAGGGCACCACATGCCTCCAAAATGATAAATCTCACAGAGATAGTGCCTGATACTTGAGCCTTGTGCCCACACCATTCCAGGCATGGGCTTTTTCCTGTAGGGGATTTTCTTTTAGGGATCATTTCCCTGTTGAGATAGGGGCATCTCGTGCAGCTATCCTTCTGAGTGGCCTCACTAAATAAATGACCATGATGATTTTCCTCCATTCCTCCTTACAGAGCTGCCTTGCATTACCCTGAAATCTGTGTATATAAGAAGAACATGGTTTAGAGCTATACTATTCTGTGGGAGCAGAACATCCATTAACCTTTTGGGACTGAGTTTAACCGTATGTAACATTTGGAAGTGTATAGGACCTGCTTCTTATCTTTCTCAGAGGTCACAGTGAGGTTTGGAAGGGTCATGCATGCAGGTGATAGATAATGGAGTTCAAGACACTGTGTGTGTGTGTGTGTGTGTGTGTGTGTGTATGTGTGTGCTTACGAGACCGTATACACTTTTAGACCATATTAATCAGGATATACGTGAAGATATCCAACATAATTTTAATGCTCTGGGGAGAACGCCTTTGCCAGCAGCCATCATGTAATATTTATAGATGAAACATATTATTTTGGAAGAGTTTGTTGTATGCATTTTGAGACAAGGTCTCTGGGCCTTTAACCAACTTCACATATATCTGTTGGAATTTTAGACCAGAAACACTTTTTTTCCCACCTCTTGGAAACATATTTGAAGGTGTGGTGTTACTCGGGATTTATTTTCACATAAGCTTCAAACTGTCGTATGGGACCGATTCAAAAGCCTCTGTTCCCAACCTAAAACCAAATGCCATTGATATGCATGGTTAACTAAACACAGGAGACATTTTAGTGAGCTGGATCTCTTCATTGTTATTCGAAACTGCAGCTTATGGTGTGAGAAAAAAATGAAAAAACGTGAGACTCAAAGGAGAGACTTTCAATGATGCACGTAGATACACAAAAGCACACGCAGAGACAGTCATGCATAAGCACAATCATGCATAGATATACACACAAACGTGCACACGTGCATGCATACAGAAACATACACAGGCATGCACACCACATGGACACCAACACATATGCAAGCACAAACACAGGTGCATCATAAACTCATACAGAAACACACACATGCATACACACCAACACATGGGTACCGACACATATGCAAGCACAAAC
>NW_022633383.1:0-6178 GCF_010015895.1 Lontra canadensis
TGTGGAGGGCAGTCTGCTCTACGCAAAGTTCATCCATTTAAGTGTATCTCATCCCAAATCTCCTCCTAGAAAAGCCCAGCATCATACTTGACCCCAAGTCTTGGCACTCGATCCCAGCCACTTTGACACATGAGATGAATGATGACAACACACGAACACTAATCCAAAGACACCTCGATGGGCCAGTAAACGTCAGCGAGAGTAGACGTCAGAGCAAGGATTATTTCCAGGGTGAAGAGTAGTGCAGAATAACGGAAGGCCAAGTCAGCAGGAAGTGAGGAGAACCCCAGGTGTGTGTGTGCTCCTAACAGCAGAGCACGGGACCCACGACGCAGAAACTGACAGAACTGAAAGGATAAGCACGTGAGTCCGCTGTCAGGGTCAGAGAGCCGAGCACCCGCTCTCCGCATGGAAAATCAGCAAGAAGACAGCCAGTGAACACGACCCTGAGCCCACGCGACCTCACTGACATTTAGAGAACGTTCAACCCCGCCAGCAGACCTCACATTCCTTTCAAGTGCACTCGGGAGCCTCCCCAGACGACGTCCTGTCCTGGGTCATAACACTAACCTGACGGTGTTTAAGGATTTGAAATAACGTCTTTCTTTGATCACAACAGAATTAGACTCGAATTTAATATCCCAAACTACAGAAAAATTTCCACTTAGAAATTAAGAAAGAAAAAAAAGAAATTAAGAAAGATTTCTAAATAACCCACAGGTCAAAGAAGAAGTCTTGAGAGAAATTTTTAAATATTTAAAGTGAATGGAAATGAAAAATACAAGATATCAAAGTGTGTGACAAGAAGCTAACCCAGTGCCTATAGGGAAATAGATATTATGAAAGGCAGATATTACAGGAGAAGAAATGCTCAAATTAATAATTAAAGCATTTACCTTTTATATCTAGAAATACAAGAACAAAATAAACCCAGCGTAATTTGAAAAAAGAAAATAAGAAAGACAAGAGCAGAGAAAATGAAACTGATGAATCTAATAAAACATATTTACAAAAAACCCTGCACTTAGTATCATCCTTAGTGGTGGAAAACTAGCTTTTCCCTGAATACTGGGAAGGAGGCAAGGCTGACTGTTCTCAACACCGCTATGCAGTATCCCCTGGAAGTCTGATCAGTGTGATAAGACAAGAAAAGGAAATAAAATAATATACAGATTGGAAAGGGGAACGAGCAAACCTGTGTTTATTATGGACATTGTTTATATGTGTGTCTGACAGAAAATCCCAGAGTTTCTACAGAAAATTCCTAAGACTAATAGGAGAGTTCCCCAAGACTGCAGGGTACAAGGCCACAGCGGGGGCAGGGACCCGTCATGACACTCATCAGGATTTGAACACAGATTTAGAAGTCGGTGCTCCTGGTCCCGGGAGTGCACTCAGGCTCCCGAGTGGTCTGCAGACACGGACAGTCATCCAGTCCACGTCCTCGGCATGGGCGAGAGGGTGGGACGGTGTGCGGGGGGCAGGGAGCCCCATGTGGCTCTGTGGGGGGTACCGTGGCCTCGTGCACCTACCTCCAGTCCTCACCCCCTCACTGTCCAGACTGCACTGAGGATAGGAATCATGTCAAACATCTGTCCCCCACCGTGTGCTGTGTGGCTAATGACAACCTCGCCACCTGCTGGAGTTCCTGCTTCCCAGTGCCCAGGGTCAGGATGTGGTTTCTCCCTGCTCCCTGCCCACCAGCAAGTGAGCTGTAGGGACCCCAAAGAGAACAGAGCTGAGCTCAGAAACAGACCACATGATTCAGGGACACAGCCCTGCTCTGCCAGCTACCCCGATGGGACAATGTTCTCTGACACTTCGAGTCCTCCTTTCCACTGTGATCTGCGTGTTTGTGGGACAGCCCTAGTTCTGACCAGACAGCTGCACGGCTGGAGGTTGGTGTGTGTGTGTGTGCATACATGCATGTGTGTGCATGTGTGTGCGTGTGTGCAAGCACCCTCCTGTATGGACACTGAGGTTTCGGGATGAGAAGCATCTCTGATTTCCTCTGATCTCAGGGAATCTACCTGCTTCCAGTGGATCTCCAGGCTCAGCTATGAGATGGAGAGGAAGGGGCATTTGAGATCCACTTTTCACTGCTTGAATTACTAATTCGGGCCAACAGCAGGCTGCTTTGTCACCTGGGGGAATGGTGGTAGAGCATGGGAGGAGAGAAAGTGTGTCCCATACCAAGAGTAAGGGACAGTATTTTTCTAGGGCTCAGGTGAATTATTCCCAGTCCCCCACAAACAAAACATGCACACAGTGTCACATAGCCATCCCTCAGTGAGAAAGGACAATTACAAATTCTCATTGTCTATAAATAGCTCTCAGCACAAAGCTGACAGCTAGGGATGCTCAAGACGGGCCCGGGACAGATGCTGTGAATTCACCATGGCTTGCCCCAGAGGCTGAGGGTCTGCAAGGCACTTTGATGTCGTACCAATGAGGGGGAACAGGGGGGCTGTCTAGGGTTGCATGTAGCAACTGAGTGGTCCTGAACAGGTTTATTTTATTTACTCAATTTATTCAATTTATTTACTCAGTTTATTTATTTTATTTATTTATTTATTCAATTTATTTATTCAGTTTATTTACTCAGTTTCCCTGATCTATCACTGTGTGTGTCTCACGGGGAGCTTGGCACAAGGATTTAGCACAGAAAGAACTGCTGGACCCATCGAATCCAGCTCAGAGCCATCCCAGGTGGAAGAGGCAGGACCAGAGCTGCGGGTGTCATGCTCATGAGTCAGGTGTCTCCGGGGCGGGATTCTCCTGCTTCCTCTAGTTAAATCACGTCATGTCCTGGCCTGGCCTGCGGACCTCACTGTAGACAATAGCGAGAGTTCTCCTCTTCTAGATGTGGAATGCAGACATACACTGGAATGCAGACAAAGGGTTCCAGGAACAGCTGAGGGATGCAGAGAACCCAGGGGGACCCATGGAAATCCAGGGCTGCCCATGACCTCCCCCAGTGCCCAGCACTGCAGGGACCCCAGGAGAATGTCCTTAGTTAATACTGTGTTGTCTGAAAGGGTTATGGATGCATGGACACAAAAGCCTGCAGATGACTGGGATTGAAGGCACACACCCAGGCACAGAGGGACTAGGGGGAACCCAGGCTGCCTCCTTCCCCAGCCTCACCTTCTCCTTGTGGTGTCCAGACTCCTGCTAGCTCAGCTCTGCATAGTGGATGCCACCATCCGGGTCCCTGGTCTCCTCCTGTGATCCTGTCCCTGAGTCACACACAGATGGAGCTTGAGTCTCAGCCTGGAACCTGTCACCTCCCCCTCCATGACCCCATGGCCACAGCCACACCTGCCAGCCGCCTGCAGGGACATTCCCTGAGCAGTAAAATGCAGGACAAAGGGAGTCCAAGGTCCAGTAAGGGAGGGAGGTGTCTGGGTACAGGAAAGAAAGTGCAACCTGCCTCTCCCAGGCTCTAAGTGCTTTTTCACACATGTCTTCCAAAGGTACAGCCCAGCTCCGAGGATCAGCAGCAGGACCACAACAAATGCCAGGATGTTTCGCAAGTGGGCAGCACTGGTCTGTCCTTGCGGATCTGTTTCCATCGCAGAGAGAGAGTGAAGAAGGTTAAGGCAACAGGGAACTGAGGACGCCCATTGCCAGGCACATGGAGACTCTCAAGGGACCTGCTCAGAAGCTCGAGAGGGAGCAGCACGGCAGCGGCTCTCACTCAGCCAGGTCCCGAGCTCCTGCTTGGGGCCGGGGTGTTGAGAGGAGCAGGACATGGCGCCCGCCCTTGAGGAGCCCCTCAGCAGGGGGAGGGCTGACACATGCCAGAGGCAGCCAGCCAGAGCCATCCCAGGGCACTAGAGCTACAGCTTGTCCCGAGGTCATCAGGGAGGGCCTCCTGGAGGAGGTGATAGGCAAACCTGGTTTTGAGGGAGGAGTAGGAGATTGCCCGATATTCAGGGTGGGTGAGGCATGCCAGGGTGCAGAGCCATGACCAGGAAAGGCTGTGACAACTCCCCAGTGCTTGGAGCTGTCTGCACCCAACTGGAGCAGACAGGAGAGGGACCAGGCAGGAGGAGCCTGGTGGGAGAATAAGAGGGAGGCAGGAGCCTCTTTCCAGAGAGCCCAGGGGGGCCTGAGCCATGATCGGCCTCTGTGCTCAGGATACTAAGACAGTAGGTCCCCAAGCAGCTGGTGGAAGTGGGGTGGAGGGGCGAGAGGGCTCACAGGGAACCAAGCCATTCATTCATTCATTCATTCAGGGACACACTGATTATGAGCAAAGAGCTCGAGGCGGAGGCTGGGACAGCATTCAAAGGAGCAGCAGACATGGCCCCTGCCCTCCAGGGGTTCAGCCTGCACAGGACACTAATCCTGGGCCAGAGCATCAGCTCCCAGTGTGGGGCCACTGACCACTCCTTAGAGATGAGGTGTGAGGGCAGGACAGTGGCAGCTCCTCCAGGGCCCTGAGCCTTCGAGGCTGAGGAGCCCCTGTGCAAACTCTCTTCATGCTGGGACTGTACCCGGGATATGGCCCTGTGGGACTGCCCGGGTCTCAGGCCCCTGGAGCCAGCTGCAGGGAGGGGATCCCTGGGTGAGAATAAGTGGGGAGTGGGGGACTTCTGACTTGGAAGGGCTGAGAGCAGAGGGAGGGGCCTGAGCGGAGGCTGGCAGCCGAGGAGAGAGGGACACATTGGAAATGCAGGCAAGCAGGTGGGTGTGACGTGTGTCTGTGAGACCAGAATCAGGCAGAGGAGCCCTGAGCCCTGAATCCTGCAGGAGTCGCCGGCCCGACCCCTCAGATGGCACAGACCATGGACACCCCCAATTCGCTTTTCCTCACAACCTCCCTAGACACACTTGAGATGATGCTAGACTCCGCCTGGACTAGCAGGGGTGAGGGGTGGAGAGCAGCACGGGAGCGACACCAAAGGGCAGAGGCAGGTTGGATGTGCCTGCCAGAGTCCTGGACCGGGTGACCAGGTGGCCGGAGGTGATATAAACATGGAGGACAGAAGCCGGGAACTCTCACCCAGGGTTCCCTGAGCACCGGGATAGCCCCCCTCCTCTGGCAGATGTACTCACCATGGCCACAGATGTCCCCAAGGTTCAAGGAGGTAGTTTTCTGTTCCCCCTCGTTGCTGACCACACAGGTGAGGCTGGGGCTGGGCTGGCTCAGGGGCAGGTTCACACCCAGGGTCCAGGGGTTGGGCGCTGGTCCTGGGGCCGGTCTCTGCTCCAGCTCCCTGGGGAGACCCTCGCTCTCCCAGGACATGGTCAGGTCCTCCCTGGTTCCCGTGGGGTCACACCCCACGGTGACATTGCACCAGCCTCGTGTGAGGGACAGAATAGTGGTCCAAATCCGGGGAAGGGGCACAGGCTCTGGGGCAGAAGGGACAAGAGGACAGAGCCTCACGTGAGTGGACAACATCATAGCTTCTCCCTCTACTTCGGATTCTCCATGAAGCTCTGGCTTCCTCCCCCTAAGGACAGTGATTGCATTTTATAGATAACAAGAGAATTGACCCAAATAAACAGCAGGTGCCAATCAGGAAGGGAGCCACTGAGTTCAGCTCTATGTGATTTCACTAGACTGAGCACGTCTTACTAGTCTCCCTTGAGAAATTAGACGCTGGAGTCATCTGCCTGAAACCCATTAACTCCAAGAAAGTGATGCGTCCCCTACAGGAAGATTAAGTGTGAGACACAAGGATTTGTCCTGGTCCAGGGCCCGGCTCTACTCCTGCTCAGATGGTTCTCGGGACAGCACAGCCCGTGGTGCAGATGGCCACCGGCCAGCTCTGGGAGCCCAGAGATCAACCCCAGAATCCACCAGGAGAGACCACAGTGGGGGACACAGTGCTGGTTCCAAGGTATGGACACTCCAAGGTGGTTATAACGGGCACTGAGCTTGGGGTCCACCCAGGAAGACAAGGGAGAGACGGACAGTCACTCTTGGGGATCTCCAGGTCCTGAAGGTGCAAAGTCCCCTCTCTCTGGGGCAGGACGTCTCCCTGGGAAGGGAGGAGGGGTGCACACAGAGACAGCTGCTCCCTGAGGGTCTGGGGAAGGGCTACCCTGTGAATTCTCCTCCAGCCGTGGGGGTTCAGAGCTGGACCGCGGAGTCTGTGAGTGAGCGGACTGGGGCTGGGCTGAGAAGGACGAGGGGACGGGGCGGGAGAACCACACGCAGGATTCC
>NW_022633384.1:0-6176 GCF_010015895.1 Lontra canadensis
CTGATATGTCGTTTGCAAATATCTTCTCCCATTCTGTCAGTTGTCTTTTGGTTTTGTTAACTGTTTCCTTTGCTGTGCAAAAGCTTTTGATCTTGATGAAATCCCAATAGTTCATTTTTGCCCTTGCTTCCCTTGCCTTTGGCGATGTTCCTAGGAAGATGTTGCTGCGGCTGAGGTTGAAGAGGTTGCTGCCTGTGTTCTCCTCAAGGATTTGGATGGATTCCTTTCTCACATTGAGGTCCTTCATCCATTTTGAGTCTATTTTCGTGTGTGGTGTAAGGAAATGATCCAATTTCATTTTTCTGCATGTGGCTATCCAATTTTCCCAACACCGTTTATTGAAGAGGCTGTCTTATTTCCATTGGACATTCTTTCCTGCTTTGTCGAAGATTAGTTGACCATAGAGTTGAGGGTCTATTTCTGGCCTCTCTATTCTGTTCCATTGATCTATGTGTCTGTTTTTGTGCCAGTACCATGCTGTCTTGAGGATGACAGTTTTGTAATAGAGCTTGAAGTCCAGAATTGTGATGCCACCGACTTTGGCTTTCTTTTTCAATATTCCTTTGACTATTCGAGGTCTTTTCTGGCTCCATAAAAATTTTAGGATTATTTGTTCCATTTCTTTGAAAAAAATGGATGGTACTTTGATAGGAATTGCATTAAATGTGTAGATTGCTTTAGGTAGCATAGACATTTTCACAATATTTATTCTTCCAATCCAGGGGCATGGAACATTTTTCCATTTCTTTGTGTCTTCCTCAATTTCTTTCATGAGTACTTTATAGTTTTCTGTGTATAGATTCTTAGCCTCTTTGGTTAGGTTTATTCCTAGGTATCTTATAGTTTTGGGTGCAATTGTAAATGGGATTGACTCCTTAATTTCTCTTTCTTCTGTCTTGTTGTTGGTGTAGAGAAATGCGACTGATTTCTGTGTATTGATTTCATATCCTGACACTTTACTGAATTCCTGTACAAGTTCTAGCAGTTTTAGAGTGGAGTCTTTTGGGTTTTCCACATATACTATCATATCATCTGCGAAGAGTGATAGTTTGACTTCTTCTTTGCCGATTTGGATGCCTTTAATTTCTTTTTGTTGTCTGATTGCTGAGGCTAGGACTTCTAGTACTATGTTGAATAGCCGTGGTGATAACGGACATTCCTGCCGTGTTCCTGACCTTAGCGGAAAAGCTTTCAGTTTTTCTCCATTGAGAATGATATTTGCGGTGGGTTTTTCATAGATGGCTTTGATAATATTGAGGTATGTGCCCTCTATCCCTACACTTTGAAGAGTTTTGATCAGGAAGGGATGCTGTACTTTGTCAAATGCTTTTTCAGCATCTATGGAGAGTATCATATGGTTCCTGTTCTTTCTTTTATTAATGTGTTGTTTACATTGATTGATTTGCGGATGTTGAACCAACCTTGCAGCCCTGGAATAAATCCCACTTGGTCGTGGTGAATAATCCTTTTAATGTACTGTTGAATCCTATTGGCTAGTATTTGGTGAGAATTTTTGAATCTGTGTTCATCAAGGATATCGGTCTGTAGTTCTCTTTTTTGATGAGATCCTTGTCTGGTTTTGGGATCAAGGTGATGCTGGCCTCGTAAAATGAGTTTGGAAGTTTTCCTTCCATTTCTATTTTTTGGAACAGTCTCAGGAGAATAGGAATTAATTCTTCTTTAAATGTTTGGTAGAATTCCCCCGGGAAGCCGTCTGGACCTGGGCTTTTGTTTGTTTGGAGATTTTTGATGACTGTTTCAATCTCTTTACTGGTTATGGGTTTGTTCAGGCTTTCTATTTCTTCCTGGTTCAGTTGTGGTAGTTTATATGTCTCTAGGAATGCATCCATTTCTTCCAGATTGTCAAATTTGTTGGCACAGAGTTGCTCATAATATGTTCTTATAATTGTCTCTATTTCTTTGGTGTTAGTTGTGATCTCTCCTCATTCATTCATGATTTTATTTATTTGGGTCCTTTCTCTTTTCTTTTTGATAAGTCTGGGCAGGGGTTTATCAATCTTATTAATTCTTTCAAAGAACCAGCTCCTAGTTTCGTTGATTTGTTCTATTGTTTTTTGGTTTTTTGTTTGTTTGTTTCTATTTCATTGATTTCTGCTCTGATCTTTATAATTTCTCTTCTCCTGCTGGGTTTAGGGTTTCTTTCTTGTTCTTTCTCCAGCTCCTTTAGGTGTAGGGTTAGGTTGTGTACTTGAGACCTTTCTTGTTTCTTGAGAAAGGCTTGTACTGCTATATATTTTCCTCTCAGGACTGCCTTTGTTGTGTCCCACAGACATTGAACCATTGTATTTTCATTATCATTTGTTTCCATGAATTTTTTCAATTCTTCTTTAATTTCCTGGTTGACCCATTCATTCTTTAGAAGGATGCTGTTTAGTCTCCATGTATTTGGGTTCTTTCCAAATTTCCTCTTGTGATTGAGTTCTAGCTTCAGAGCATTGTGGTCTGAAAATATGCAGAGAATGATCCCAATCTTTTGACACCGGTTGAGACCAGTTTTATTATTAAAATTCAAATGAACAATTGTTTTCCTTTGCTTTTTCCTGTATAATGAGCTTCTATGCACTCTTGCTCTCTGGTTGACCTTGTTGTTGAAATGTATGATTATATCTGATAAGCCTTTTTGTAAATTATGGTTAAAAAACACATACTACATATGTATCTACATTTTTAAAAAAATTTTATTTTTTAAATTTCTTTTCAGTGTTCCAGAATTCATTGTTTATGTACCACACCCAGTGCTCGATGCCATACATGCCCTCCATAATACCCACCACAAGGCTCAAGCAACCTCACCCCCGTTCCTCCAAAACCCTCAGATTGTTTTTCAAAGTCCACAGTATTTCATGGTTGGTCTCCCCCTCCAATTTCCCCCATCTCACTTCTCCTCTCTATCTCCCCATGTCCTCCGTGTTATTACTTATGCTCCACAAGTGAAATCATATGATAATTGAATCTCTCTGCTTGAATTATTTCACTCAGCATAATCTCTCATAGTCCCATTCATGTTGATACAAAAGTTGGATATTCGTCCTTTCTGATGGAGGCATAATACTCTGTTGTATATATGGACCACATCTTCTTTATCCATTCATCTGTTGAAGGGCATCTTGGTTCTTTCCACAGTTTGGCAACTGTGACCATTGCTGCTATGAACACTGGGGTACAGATGGCCCTTCTTTTCACTACATCTGTATCTTTGGGGTAAATACCCAGTAGTGCAATGGCAGGGTCATAGGGAAGTTCTATTTTTAATTTCTTGAGGAATCTCCACACTGTTCTCCAAAGAGGCTGCACCAACTTGCATTCCCACCAACAGTGTAAGAGGGTTCCCCTTTCTCCACATCCTCTCCAAAACATGTTGTTTCCTGTCTTGTTTATTTTGGCCATTCTAACTGGTGTAAGGTGGTATCTCAATGTGGTTTTGATTTGAATCTCCCTGATGGCTAGGGATGATGAACATCTTTTCATGTGTCTGTTAGCCATTTGTATGTCTTCATTGGAGAAGTATCTGTTCATGTCTTCTGCCCATTTTTTGACATGATTATCTGTCTTGTGTGTGTTGAATTTGAGGAGTTCTTTATAGATACTGGATATCAGCCCTTTGTCTGTATTGCCATTTGTGAATATCTTCTCCCATTCTGTGGGTTGCCTCTTTGTTTTGTTGACTGTTTCCTTGGCTGTGTAGAAGCTTTGCATCTTGATAAAGTCCTAAAAGTTTATTTTCGCTTTTGTTTCCTTTGCCTTTGGAGACATATCTTGAAAGAAGTTACTGTGGCCAATATCGAAGAGGTTACTGCCTATGTTCTCCTCTAGGATTCTGATGGATTCCTGCCTCATGTTGAGGTCTTTTATACATTTCAAGTTTATCTTTGTTTATGGTGTAAGAGAATGGTCACGTTTCATTCTTCTACACATACCTGTCCAATTATCCCCGCACCATTTATTGATGAGACTGTCTTTTTTCCATTTTGTATTTTTTCTTGCTTTGTCAAAGATTATTTGACCATAGAGTTGAGGGTCCATATATGGGCTCTCGACTCTGTTCCACTGGCCTATGTGTCTGTTTTTATGCCAGTACCATGTTGTCTTGGTGATCACAGCTTTCTGGTAAAGCTTGAAATCAGGCAATGTGATGCCCCCAGCTTTTTCTTTTCCAACATTTCCTTAGCAATTTGAGGTCTCTTCTGATTCCACACAAATTTTAGCATTGTTTGCTCCAGCTCTTTGAAAAATGCTGGTATAATTCTGATCAGGATGGCATTGAACGTATAGATTGCTCTAGGAAGTATAGACATTTTAACAATGTTTATTCTTCTGATCCATGAGCATGGAACGGTCTTCCATATTTTTGTGTCTTCTTCAATTTCTTTCATGAGCGTTCTGTAGTTCCTCAAGTACAGATCCTTTACCTCTTTGGATATTCTGGATATCCTATGGTTCTTGGTGCTATAGTTAATGGAATCAATTCTCTAATTTCCCTTTCTGTATTTTCATTGTTAGTGTATACGCAAGCAACTGATTTCTGTACATTGATTTTGTATCCTGCCACACTACTGAACTGCTGTATGAGTTCTAGTAGTTTGGGGGTGGAGTCTTTTGGGTTTTCCATATAAAGTATCATGTCATCTGTGAAGTGAGAAAGTTTGACTTCTTCTTCCTTCTTAATACATTTTCAAGTATATAGTACAGTATCATTGCCTACATACACACTGTTGTACATATCTCTAGACTTTTTCAACTTGCATAGCTGAAACGCTATTTCCACTTACTAGCATCTTCCTATTCCTCCCCTCCTCTGGTTCCTGGTAACTATCATTCTACTCTCTGTTCTATGAATTTGACTACTTTTGAGACCTCATTTAAGTGGAATTATGGAGTATTTGTCCTTGTGGTACTGACCTATTTCACTTAGCATAATGTCTTTAAGCTTCATTCATATTGTAGCATATGACAAAGTTTCCTTCTTTTTTAAAGATGAATAATTCATTGCATGTATGACATTGCTACCTCGGTTACTATGAATAATGCTACAATAGACATGGATGTGCAAATAAGTCCTCAAGATCCTGTTTTCAATTATTTTGGAAAAATACCCAAAAGCAGCATTGCTGGACATGTGGAAGTTCTATTTTTTACCTTTTTTTTTTCTCATTCTTTTTTTATTTTTTAATAAACATGTATTTTTATCCCCAGGGGTACAGGTCTGTGAATCGCCAGGTTTACACACTTCACAGCACTCACCATAGCACATACCCTCCCCAATGTCCATAACCCCACCCCTCCTCTCCCAACCCCCCTCCCCCCATCAACCCTCAGTTTGTTTTGTGAGATTAAGAGTCACTTATGGTTTGTCTCCCTCCCAATCCCATCTTGTTTCATTTACTCTTCTCCTACCCACTTAACCCACCATGCTGCATCTCGACTCCCTCATATCAGGGAGATCATATGATAGTTGCCTTTCTCCGATTGACTTATTTCGCTAAGCATGATACCCTCTAGTTCCATCCATGTCATCACAAATGGCAAGACTTCATTTCTTTTGATGGCTGCATAGTATTGCATTGTGTATATATACCATGTCTTCATTATCCATTCATCTGTGGATGGACATCTAGGTTCTTTCCATAGTTTGGCTATTGTAGACATAGCTGCTATAAACATTCGGGTGCACGTGCCCCTTAGGATTACTACTTTTGTATCTTTTCAGTATATACCCAGTAGTGCAATTGCTGGGTCATAGGTTAGTTCTATTTTCAACATTTGAGGAACCTCCATGCTGTTTTCCAGAGAGGTTGCACCACCTTGCATTCCCACCAACAGTATAGGAGAGTTCGCTTTCTCCGCATCCTCGCCAGCATCTGTCATTTCCTGACTTGTTCATTTTAGCCAGTCTGACTGGTGTGAGGTGATATCTCATTGTGGTTTTGATTTGTATTTCCCTGATGCCGAGTGATATGGAGCACTTTTTCATGTGTCTATTGGCCATCTGGCTGTCTTCTTTGCAGAAATGTCAGTTCATGTCCTCTGCCCACTTCTTGATTGGATTATTTCTTCTTCGGATGTTGAGTTTGCTAAGTTCTTTATAGATTTTGGACAATAGCCATTTACCTGATATGTCGTTTGCAAATATCTTCTCCCATTCTGTCAGTTGTCTT
>NW_022633385.1:0-6174 GCF_010015895.1 Lontra canadensis
ACCTCTTCAAACCCTTCAGATTGTTTTTGAGAGTCCATAGTCTCTCATTGTTCACCTCCCCTTCCAATTTCCCCCAACTCCCTTCCCCTAACTCCCCATGTCCTCCATGCTATTTGTTATGCTCCACAAATAAGTGAAACCATATGATACTTGACTCTCTCTGCTTGACTTATTTCCCTCAGCATAATCTCTTCCAGTCCTGTCCATGTTGCTACAAAAGTTGGGTATTCATCCTTTCTGATGGAGGCATCATACTCCATAGTGTATATGGACCACATCTTCCTTATCCATTCGTCCGTTGAAGGGCATCTTGGTTCTTTCCACAGTTTGGCAACCGTGGCCATTGCTGCTATAAACATTGGGGTACAGATGGCCCTTCTTTTCACTACATCTGTATCTTTGGGGTAAATGATTTCTTATACACTAACAATGAAAATACAGAAAGGGAAATTAGAGAATGGATTCCATTTACTATAACACCAAGAACCATAAGATACCTGGGAATAAACCTAACCAAAGAGGTAAAGGATCTGTACTCGAGGAACTATAGAACACTCATGAAAGAAATTGAAGAAGACACAAAAAGATGGAAGACCATTCCATGCTCTTGGATTGGAGGAATAAACATTGTTCAAATGTCTATACTGCCTAGGGCAATCTATACTTTTAATGCCATAACCAATCAAAATTCCACCGGTATTCTTCAAAGAGCTGGAGCAAATAATCCAAAAATTTGTATGGAACCAGAAGAGACCCCGAATCGCTAAGGAAATGTTGGAAAACAAAAATAAAACTGGTGGCATCATGTTACCTGATTTCAAGCTTTACTACAAAGCTGTGATCACCAAAACAGCATGGTACTGGCATAAAAACAGACACATAGACCAGTGGAACAGAGTAGAGAGCCCAGATATGGACGCTCAACTCTATGGTCAGTTAATCTTCGACAAAACAGGAAAAAATATACAGTGGAAAAAAGACAGTCTCTTCAATAAATGGTGCTGGGAAAACTGGGCAGCTATATGTAGAAGAATGAAACTCGACCATTCTCTTACACCGTACACAAAGATAAACTCAAAATGGATCAAAGACCTCAACATGAGACAGGAATCCATCAGAATCCTAGAGAGAACATAGGCAGTAATCTCTTCGTTATCAGCCACAGCAACTTCTTTCAAGATATGTCTCCAAAGGCAAAGGAAACAAAAGCCAAAATAAATTTTTGGGACTTCATCAAAATCAAAAGCTTCTGCACAGCAAAGGAAACAGTCAAGAAAACAAAGAGGCAACCCACAGAATGGGAGAAGATATTTGCAAATGGCAGTACAGACAAAAGATTGATATCCAGGATCTATAAAGAACTCCTCAAACTCAACACACACAAAACAGATAAGCATATCAAAAAATGGGCAGAAGATGTGAACAGACACTTCTCCAATGAAGACATACAAATGGCTATCAGACACATGAAAAAATGTTCATCATCACTAGCCGTCAGGGAGATTCAAATTAAAACCACATTGAGATATCACCTTACACCAATTAGAATGGCCAAAATTAGCAAGACAGGAAACAACGTGTGTTGGAGAGGATGTGGAGAAAGGGGAACCCTCTTACACTGTTGATGGGAATGCAAGTTGGTGCAGCCACTTTGGAGAACAGTGTGGAGATTCCTCAAGAAATTAAAAATAGAACTTCCCTATGACCCTTCAACTGCACTACTGGGTATTTACCCCAAAGATACAGATGTAGCAAAAAGAAGAGCCATCTGTGCCTGTGCAGATCTTTGATTCTCTCAACTTAATCCCAAAGGGTAACCAAAGGGCCTTAAATTGAGGTTGAAAAAAACGCATCATTTATTAGGAAAACCTCTCCATTCACCTTCGATGTGCATAGCTAGTTTATCTCCGAGTTCCAGGAGCTGCTGTGCTTGCTGAAACCTTCCTGTTCATAGTACTGAATTACTGTTCACCACTTAAAAAAAAAAAAAAAAAAAAAAAAACTAGCTATCAGGTCTAGGGAGAGCAAGCTTTCTGTTTGATAGGACAAATGGGGCATTTGGAGGGTATTTGGTTTTGCATGCTGAATAGGGTACTCTTGTTGGTTTTGGTTACTGGTTAGTCTAATAAAATTTATGGATTTACAAAATACATTACATCGGTTTTCCTAAATAACTTTCCTTATTCTCTGCTCTCTGATAAGGAATCAAACATTAATAAACACATTTCTCAAGTCACACCTGACAATTTCTACAAGTTGTGATGATGTGAACTTTTTGTGATAAAAGTGACAAACATGGGCTTGAGTAATCACTCTCAGAGGTGAATTATCCTAGACATGGTCACCTTTTATCGTATATTCAGAAGAGGAACTAATTGCCAGGTTGAATTATCCATCATTTAAAAAAAAAAAAAAAAAAGATCTTCCTATGACTGAAACAGCTACAGATTGCATTCTTTGCACTCTTGAGGAGCTGATAGGGTCCCAGATGGAGGTTTTTTCAGCAAGCTGTCAAGTGATCCATCCCTCAGAAACAACCATATCAACCAGCGGAGTTGCCTTTCTCTGCCAAGAATTATATTGGGTCAGGTGGGAGAGGCCAGGATATGATGAATCCAGGAAAAATAAAGGACAGAGAACTGTGTACCAGAAATGAGAAAGAAAAAAGGTGTAAATTACATTTAGATTCTAAAGGTCATATTTGGAGTTCTTTCATAGTGACTTGATGATTTTGTTCCTTGCCACTACTTTCTTTTATTCTTTCTGGGAAAATAGACTTCATGGCATTGATGCTGAGGGGTGTTTTTGTGTGATTTTGATGAAATTAAAATTACCTGTTAGGATAGTAGTGCCCAAAGCATACTAAATTATCAATAAGCCAAGGGCCTTTAAATGCATAGCTAAAGAAGATAAAACAGGATCATTTGAAATAACAAAGCTAAAGTGATTGGAAATGAATGCACAGACTTAACCAATAATTTACAACAAATCTGGAAGTCTCCCTTGGGATTCAATGACTTTCATATTAATCTTATCTAGCCTTGGACACTGCTATTCATCTAAGTAGTAAAACCATGGAAAAGTATGCATATTCCATTCTTACTCCAGTATACCTTTGAGGTTGAAGAGATAAGTTGTGGGTGAACTGCTAGAGTTTTTGTGGGTGCTCTGTGTGTGTGTGTTTCTGTGTGTAGTATTAATAATCTATTTTATCTTCAGTCATTGTAAAATGCTGTAGAGGGTTATGAAAAATATCCCTGTTCCACTCTATTTAGTACAGGGAACTCTTACATTTCCTCTAGAAACCAATTATCCTCAATGATCTCCTTTATACCAATCTATTAATAAATACTTAATAACTACACTCTATGCAAAACATATTAGGATATTAATCCTACACTCTATGTAAAACACATTGAACCACTTTTCCTTATTATGTACTAGAGCTTGCTTTCCAACCTGTCCTCATCATGACATAACTAAAATAATAACTGCTTTCTAACACACCTTTGGGGGAAGTCACCACTATAGAGGACTCTCTGGCAGATAGCACGACTCATCCAGTCTTCTTAAACAATCCAAGATCTTTACTGAAATAAATTTTAGAGTGTTCAGATATAATTTCAGCTGTGGTACAATTTTAAGTGGTAAAAAAAATTTAAATTTTTATCACTTAGAAATTTTTATAGCCATTGATATCTTGTGGGACACATGAAACTGTTGGTGGCCCTCCAGTCTGGCCCCATATGCACTTGGGAAGCTCTGTACTACAGAAATAAGATGGCCAATAGAGATGAGCTTATCTTTATTGTTCTCAGTGTAGGAAGAATCTGAACCAGCACTTTTTCATAGTATATAGATTTCATATGGCCTCTTAATGAAAGTCACATTCCTTTACAGCACTATTTTTTTTTTGTTGTTTTTTTTAAAGATTTTTTTCATTTATTTGAGAGAGAGAGAGAGAGGGAACATGAGAGGGGAGACGATCAGAGGGATAAGCAGACTCCCCACGGACCTGGGAGCCCAATGTGGGACTCGATCCCAGGACTCTGGGATCATGACCTGAGCTGGAGGCAGTTGCCCTACCAAATGAGCCACCCAGGCACCTCTTCCTCATTAAGTTTTTAAAAAGAGTGTGTTAACTCCTATCATCAGAAATTTCTTATTTGGTATCTGCTCTCAGCTATTCGTAAAAGTCCTTTTCCCTGTTACCATTGTTCCTGTGTTTTTGGCTTTTCTCTGCTTAAGTTTGAATATTTAATCTTTAAAAACTGATGGAAAAACCAATAATCTTAAGGCAGGGGAAGAAGACCAATGTGGGGCTCCTGGGTGGCTCAGTCAGTTAAGCCTCCGACTCTTATTTCAGCTCAGGTCATGATCTCGGGATCATGAGATCAGGCTCCATGATCAACAGGAAGTCTGCTTGAGATACTCTCCCTCTCCCTACTCCCTTCCCCCTTTCTCTCTCTCTCTCTCAAATAAATAAATTAATCTTATAAAACAACAACAAAAATGTGAGCTGAGAATAAAAATAACTGGTTAAAATACCTGGTCATCCAAGTATTGCTGGTATTAGTTCAGCCCATTGTTATGCTATTACTCTTCCTAACTGCAAAGTTAGTTTTTTAAAAGGTAAGCATATGAAGCTGACTAAATCCTTCCTTTTGAAAGCGAAATAACACCATTTTTCCCCTATCTTACAGTGATAAGGTGATTAGACTTACTCCCAATACAGAAGAAGAAGCAAATGCACTGAAGAAAATATACCACCAACTTAAGGTAAGGAGCCTCCACTCACTTATCCCTTATGCCTATAGTGTGTTTACAGGGCTTTGCTGATGGGAGTTGAATAAGTGGAATTAATTAGCCAAGGGGGAAAAATGCTAAGCGATAACTTGAAAGAGCTTTTAAAAGATAAGTTAAAGTTACTCAAAAGATGATGTATCTTACCCATTATCTATTTATGACTTCATTTATTTTTTCATCTCCCTTAGTAGCATGTAAGTTCCATGAGAGAACTTTTCATACACTTCTCTCATTGCTGTGTCAGGAATTGCAGTGTCAGGAATATCCTACAAGTTCAGTAAATGTTTTTTGCTGTTTTTAATGAATGAGTGAATTTCATTTACAATTTTCCAGAGTTCACTTTTCCTTCTTAAAATTTTCCTGATGATCATCTATACTTCCATTCTAATTAAATTCAAGCAGAAGTGAATTGAGGAAAAGAAAAGAAATTCAAGTTAATTAATTTTCATATGTTTCAGTGGGTCTGATAAGAAAATTCTGTTGGCAGAGGTTGAAGGGCTCTGATTATTCAATCGTGGGTGAATTTTGTGGATTTTAGAGATAGAGAATTTCTTATCTCCCTAATACTGCATATACTTGAGTGTTAGCTTTAGCTAGAAACTTATGATGAAAGGTGTAGTGATGGGCTCTTTTCTAGGCCTACAAAGAACAGAGGCAGGGCCATAAAATATGGGGTGGTTTAGCTTCTTTTTAATGACTAGCAAAACATTACCAAGAAGGCCTCCTTAAACTCTAAAATGAGATAGAAAAACATGTGTCCTAAATGTCTGTAGGACAGTTCTACCTAGAGAAGATGTTAGGAGGAAAAAGGAGGGATAGTCTCAGTGGCTCCTGGAGATATTTGTAATTATCAGATTTTTGGTCTTTTATTGTTGGCTTGATTTTTCTCTTTGACATCTTTCCTTCAAATATTGAATGTACTTATAAATGAAGTATGGAACTTAGAATTTATTCATTTCGTTTCTTTTTCCTCATTCCTAGCTTTTACACATGCCCAATTTAAGCTTGTGTCTCTCTACAAGGGCCCAAAGTGAAAATGCAGGAGGACCTCGCCCCAAATCGTGTTTGTATCTGGTACCAGAGAGGCTGCTTACCAGACATTTCCTAAACCTCTTCTTCTCAAAAGAATCTCTGCTTCAGGATACTGACATGAACTTTCCTATGATCGTTAACCTCAGCATAGTCTTTTCAGCAGCAATATCTGAAACTATCTATACAGCCCATCAGGGACTCAACATTTGCAAAGAAACAAAGCAGTTTTCAGGTAGAAGCTCCCATCTCCATTAAAATTGTTTTTTAGATACAGCATTGGAAAAAATAAAATAGCTACTTTATACCATGAAGTCCAGTATCTCAGGAAACAAATAT
>NW_022633386.1:0-6165 GCF_010015895.1 Lontra canadensis
CGGGAGATCAGCTAGATAGCTTATCTAAAGATTGCAAACACCTACAAATCCAACGGGAGATCGAAGAGAAGAAGAACAGCAATTCTAGAAACAGAAAATCAACCACTTTCTGAAAGGTAGGACTGGCGGAGAAGTGAATCCAAAGCGACAGGAAGATAGACTGCAGGGGGAGGGGCCGGCTCCCGGCAAGCGGAGGAGCAACGGAGCACAAAATCAGGACTTTTAAAAGTCTGTTCCGCCGAGGCACATCGCCCCAGAGGCTTAACTGGGGTGAAGCCCACGCGGGGTCAGCGTGGCCTCAGGTCCCGCAGGGTCACAGAAGGATCGGGGGTGTCTGAGTGTCACAGAGCTTACAGGTATTAGAACCGGGAAGCCGGCTACAGAGACAGAGCCGAGGAGTGAGCTCTAAGCTCGGGTTTACCTTGAACCGCTCACAGGCTTGGTCAGCTCGGAGCGCGGCCGGAGGCCAGGGTGACGGGAGCAATTGGGCGCTGTTCTCTGAGGGCACACTGAGGAGTGGGGCCCCAGACTCTCGGCTCCTCTGGGCCGGAGACTGGGAGGCCGCCATCTTCATTCCCGTCCTGCGGAACTCCACGGAAAGCGCTCAGGGAACAAAAGCTCCCGAAAGTGAACCGAGCAGATTACTCAGCCCGGCCCCTGGTAAGGGCGGTGCAAATCCGCCTGGGGCAAAGACACTTGAGAATCACTACAACAGGCCCCTCCCCCAGGAGATCAACAAGAAACCCAGCCAGGACCAAGTTCACTTAGGAGGAGTGCAGTTTCAATATCAAGGAGAGCCGCGGAATTCCAGAGGAGGAGAAAGCAAAGCACGGAACTCATGGATTTCTCCCCATGATTCTTTAGCCTTGCAGTTAATTTAATTTTCTTTCCTTTTCAATTTTTTTTCTCTTCTTCTGCTAAATTTTTTTAACTTTTACCCTTTTCTTTTTTAACGTTTTTTAACTAGTTTATCTAATATATATATATATATATTTTTCCTTTTTATATTTTTTCATTATTGGTTTTCTTTTTTTATTTGTTTCTTTTTTCTTTTTTTTTTTTTTTTTTCTATCTGAACCTCTTTTTATCCCCTTACCCCCCCTCACGATTTGGGATCTCTTCTGATTTGGCTAAAGCATATTTTCCTGGGGTTGTTGCCACCCTTTTAGTATTTTACTTGTTCCTTCATATACTCTTACCTGGACAAAATGACAAGGCGGAAAAATTCACCACAAAAAAAAAAAAAAAAAAGAACAAGAGGCAGTACCAAAGGCTAGGGACCTAATCAATACAGACATTGGTAATATGTCAGATCTAGAGTTCAGAAGGACGATTCTCAAGGTTCTAGCTGGGCTCGAAAAAGGCATTGAAGATATTAGAGAAACGCTCTCGGGAGATATAAAAGCCCTTTCTGGAGAAATAAAAGAACTAAAATCTAATCAAGTTGAAATCAAAAAAGCTATTAATGAGGTGCAATCAAAAATGGAGGCTCTCACTGCTAGGATAAATGAGGCAGAAGAAAGAATTAGCAATATAGAAGACCAAATGACAGAGAATAAAGAAGCTAAGCAAAAGAGGGACAAACAGCTACTGGACCACAAGGGCAGAATTCGAGAGATAAGTGACACCCTAAGACGAAACAACATTAGAATAATTGGGATTCCAGAAAAAGAAGAAAGAGAGAGGGGAGCAGAAGGTATATTGGAGAGAATTATTGGAGAGAATTTCCCCAATATGGCAAAGGGAACAAGCATCAAAATCCAGGAGGTTCAGAGAACCCCCCTCAAAATCAATAAGAATAGGTCCACACCCCATCACCTAATAGTAAAATTTACAAGTCTTAGTGACAAAGAGAAAATCCTGAAAGCAGCCCGGGAGAAGAAGTCTGTAACATACAATGGTAAAAATATTAGATTGGCCGCAGACTTATCCACAGAGACCGGGCAGGCCAGAAAGAGCTGGCAGGATATATTCAGAGCACTAAACGAGAAAAACATGCAGCCAAGAATACTATATCCAGCTAGGCTATCATTGAAAATAGAAGGAGAGATTAAAAGCTTCCAGGACAAACAAAAACTGAAAGAATTTGCAAACACCAAGCCAGCTCTACAGGAAATATTGAAAGGGGTCCTCTAAGCAAAGAGAGAGCCTAAAAGTAGTAGATCAGAAAGGAACAGAAACAATACACAGTAACAGTCACCTTACAGGCAATACAATGGCACTAAATTCATGTCTCTCAATAGTTACCCTGAATGTGAATGGGCTAAATGCCCCAATCAAAAGACACAGGGTATCAGAATGGATAAAAAAACAAAACCCATCTATATGTTGCCTACAAGAAACTCATTTGAAACCCGAAGACACCTTCAGATTTAAAGTGAGGGGGTGGAAAAGAATTTACCATGCTAATGGACATCAGAAGAAAGCAGGAGTGGCAATCCTTATATCAGATCAATTAGATTTTAAGCCAAAGACTATAATAAGAGATGAGGAAGGACACTATATCATACTCAAAGGATCTGTCCAACAAGAAGATCTAACAATTGTAAATATCTATGCCCCTAACGTGGGAACAGCCAACCATATAAACCAATTAATAACAAAATCAAAGAAACACATCAACAATAATACAATAATAATAGGGGACTTTAACACTCCCCTCACTGAAATGGACAGATCATCCAAGCAAAAGATCAACAAGGAAATAAAGGCCTTAAATGACACACTGGACCAGATGGACATCACAGATCTATTCAGAACATTTCATCCCAAAGCAACAGAATACACATTCTTCTCTAGTGCACATGGAACATTCTCCAGAATAGATCACATCCTCGGTCCTAAATCAGGTCTCAACCGGTATCAAAAGATTGGGATCATTCCCTGCATATTTTCAGACCACAATGCTCTGAAGCTAGAACTCAATCGCAAGAGGAAATTTGGAAAGAACCCAAATACATGGAGACTAAACAGCATCCTTCTAAAGAATGAATGGGTCAACCAGGAAATTAAAGAAGAATTGAAAAAAGTCATGGAAACAAATGATAATGAAAATACAATGGTTCAAAATCTGTGGGACACAACAAAGGCAGTCCTGAGAGGAAAATATATAGCAGTACAAGCCTTTCCCAAGAAACAAGAAAGGTCTCAGGTACACCACCTAACCCTACACCTAAAGGAGCTGGAGAAAGAACAAGAAAGAAACCCTAAACCCAGCAGGAGAAGAGAAATCATAAAGATCGGAGCAGAAATCAATGAAATAGAAACCAAAAAAACAAGAGAACAAATCAACGAAACTAGGAGCTGGTTCTTTGAAAGAATTAATAAGATGGCTAAACCCCTGGCCAGACTTATCAAAAAGAAAAGAGAAAGGACCCAAGTAAATAAAATCATGAATGAAAGAGGAGAGATCACAACTAACACCAAAGAAATACAGACAATCCTAAGAACATATTATGAGCAACTCTATGCCAACAAATTTGACAATCTGGAAGAAATGGATGCATTCCTAGAGACATATAAACTACCACAACTGAACCAGGAAGAAATAGAAAGCCTGAACAGACCCATAACCAGTAAGGAGATTGAAACAGTCATCAAAAATCTCCAAACAAACAAAAGCCCAGGGCCAGACGGCTTCCCAGGGGAATTCTACCAAACATTTAAAGAAGAACTAATTCCTATTCTCCTGAGACTGTTCCAAAAAATAGAAATGGAAGGAAAACTTCCAAACTCATTTTATGAGGCCAGCATCACCTTGATCCCAAAACCAGACAAGGATCCCATCAAAAAAGAGAACTACAGACCAATATCCTTGATGAACACAGATGCAAAAATTCTCACCAAAATACTAGCCAATAGGATTCAACAGTACATTAAAAGGATTATTCACCACGACCAAGTGGGATTTATTCCAGGGCTGCAAGGTTGGTTCAACATCCGCAAATCAATCAATGTGATACAACACATTAATGAAAGAAAGAACAGGAACCATATGATACTCTCCATAGATGCTGAAAAAGCATTTGACAAAGTACAGCATCCCTTCCTGATCAAAACTCTTCTAAGTGTAGGGATAGAGGGCACATACCTCAATATTATCAAAGCCATCTATGAAAAACCCATCGCAAATATCATTCTCAATGGAGAAAAACTGAAAGCATTTCCGCTAAGGTCAGGAACACGGCAGGGATGTCCGTTATCACCACTGCTATTCAACATAGTACTAGAAGTCCTAGCCTCAGCAATCAGACAACAAAAAGAAATTAAAGGCATCCAAATCAGCAAAGAAGAAGTCAAACTATCACTCTTCGCAGATGATATGATACTATATGTGGAAAAGCCAAAAGACTCCACTCCAAAACTGCTAGAACTGGTACAGGAATTCAGTAAAGTGTCAGGATATAAAATCAATGCACAGAAATCAGTTGCATTTCTCTACACCAACAACAAGACAGAAGAAAGAGAAATTAAGGACTCAATCCCATTTACAATTGCACCCAAAACTATAAGATATCTAAGAATAAACCTAACCAAAGAGACTAAGAATCTATACATGGAAAACTATAAAGTACTCATGAAAGAAATTGAGGAAGACACAAAGAAATGGAAAAATGTTTCATGCTCCTGGATTGGAAGAATAAATACTGTGAAAATGTCTATGCTACCTAAAGCAATCTACACATTTAATGCAATTCCTATCAAAGTACCATCCATTTTTTTCAAAGAAATGGAACAAATAATCCTAAAATTTATATGGAACCAGAAAAGACCCCGAATAGCCAAAGGAATATTGAAAAAGAAAGCCAAAGTTGGTGGCATCACAATTCCAGACTTCAAGCTCTACTACATAGCTGTCATCATCAAGACAGCATGGTACTGGCACAAAAACAGACACATAGATCAATGGAACAGAATAGAGAGCCCAGAAATAGACCCTCAACTCTATGGTCAACTAATCTTCGACAAAGAAGGAAAGAATGTCCAATGGAAAAAAGACAGCCTCTTCAATAAATGGTGTTGGGAAAATTGGATAGCCACATGCAGAAAAATGAAATTGGATCATTTCCTTACACCACACACGAAAATAGACTCAAAATGGATGAAGGACCTCAATGTGAGAAAGGAATCCATCAAAATCCTTGAGGAGAACACAGGCAGCAACCTCTTTGACCTCAGCCACAGCAACATCTTCCTAGGAACATCGCCAAAGGCAAGGGAAGCAAGGGCAAAAATGAACTATTGGGATTTTATCAAGATCAAAAGCTTTTGCACAGCAAAGGAAACAGTTAACAAAACCAAAAGACAACTGACAGAATGGGAGAAGATATTTGCAAACGACATATCAGATAAAGGGCTAGTGTCCAGAATCTATAAAGAACTTAGCAAACTCAACCCCCAAAGAACAAAGAATCCAATCAAGAAATGGGCAGAAGACATGAACAGACATTTCTGCAAAGAAGACATCCAGATGGCCAACAGACACATGAAAAAGTGCTCCATATCACTCGGCATCAGGGAAATACAAATCAAAACCACAATGAGATACCACCTCACACCAGTCAGAATGGCTAAAATTAACAAGTCAGGAAATGACAGATGCTGGCGAGGATGCGGAGAAAGGGGAACCCTCCTACACTGTTGGTGGGAATGCAAGCTGGTGCAACCACTCTGGAAAACAGCATGGAGGTTCCTCAAAATGTTGAAAATAGAACTACCCTATGACCCAGCAATTGCACTACTGGGTATTTACCCTAAAGATACAAATGTAGTGATCCGAAGGGGCACGTGCACCCGAATGTTTATAGCAGCAATGTCTACAATAGCCAAACTATGGAAAGAACCTAGATGTCCATCAACAGACGAATGGATAAAGAAGATGTGGTATATATACACAATGGAATACTATGCAGCCATCAAAAGAAATGAAATCTTGCCATTTGCGACAACGTGGTTGGAACTAGAGGGTATCATGCTTAGCGAAATAAGTCAATCGGAGAAAGACAACTATCATATGATCTCCCTGATATGAGGGTGAGGAGATGCAACATGGGGGGTTGAGGGGTTAGGAAAAGAGTAAATGAAGCAAGATGGGATTGGGAGGGAGATAAACCATAAGTGACTCTTAATCTCACAAAACAAACTGAGGGTTGCTGGGGGGAGGGG
>NW_022633387.1:0-6165 GCF_010015895.1 Lontra canadensis
ATTTATTTGACAGAGAGAGATCACAAGTAGACAGAGAGGCAGGCAGAGAGAGAGAGAGAGAGAGAGAGAGAGAGGGAAGCAGGCTCCCTGCTGAGCAGAGAGCCCGATGCGGGACTCGATCCCAGGACCCTGAGATCATGACCTGAGATGAAGGCAGTGGCTTAACCCACTGAGCCACCCAGCCGCCCCCCCCCAGTTTTATTATTGTTTTTGAGCATTTCCTTAGCGATTCAGGGTCTCTTTTGATTCCATACAAATTTTAGGATTATTTGTTCCAGCTCTTTGAAAATTAACAGTGGAATTTTGATTGGAATGGCATTAAAAGTATAGATTGGTCTAGGCAGTAGAGACATTTTAACAAAGCTTATTCTTCTGATCCAAGAGCATGGAATGGTCTTCCATCTTTTTGTGTCTTTGAGGGAAGTGTTCTTTAGGAAGGACTCGCGACAATGTGAGGCTGTCGAAAGGTGGAAGCTGTTGGAACTGACTGTGTTGAAAACATGAAGAGTCGCGTTCAGAACCCTAGTCTCAGACATCCATACCGGTGACTATAGGAAGGACTGTGTTCCTGGAAATGCCTTCAGGTGGACACCCATTCGTGGCAGTGTCTTCCCAGTTGAGGAAAGAAGATAGAACAAAGGCGAGCTTTGGGCAGGTTGGATAATGTGATTAAAGTGCAGGCTACTGGTCTTAGGCGTCGAAATCGTATATTGACAGAGCACTATCTGTGGTCATCCACACTGTCTAACTCTGTCAAAAACGCTTCAAACATCGTGAGAGAAGTGTGCTTTAGGACAAAATCGTGACAAGGTTGAGGCTGTCGAAAGGTCAAAGCTGATGGAACTTAATGTGTTGAATACATGAAGAGTTGCATACAGGGCCCTAGTCTTAGACATCCATTCTGGTACCATAGGAAGGTATGTGTATAGGGAAACTCCTTCAGGTGGACACCCATTATTGGCAGTGTATTCCAAGTTGAGGAAAGATGATAGAAAAAGATCGGACTTTGGGCAGGTTGGAAAATGTGAGTGAAGTGCAGGCTACGGCCCTTAGGTGTCCAAAATTTATATTCGCAGAACATGACCTGGGGTCATCCACACTGTCTACCTCTGTCGAAAACGCTTCAAATGTCGTGAGGGATGTGTGCTCTAGGACGAACTTGTGACAGGGTAGAGGCTGTCGAAAGGTGTAAGCTATTGGAACTGACAGTGGTGAAAATATGCAGTGTCGCGTAATGGGCGCTAGTCTCAGACATCCATACCAGAGACCATAGGAAGCTCTATGTTCAGGGAAAATCCATCAGTCAGACACCCATTTGTGCAGGGTCTTCCCAGTTGAGGAAAGAAGATAGAACAAGGACGGACTCGGGGCACATTGGATACTGTGAGTGATGTGTAGGCTACGGCTCTAGGTGTCTAAATCCTATACTGGCAGAGCACGACCTGTGGTCTTCCACACTGTCTACCTCTGTAGAAAACGCTTCAAATGTTGTAGGGAAGTGTGCTTTTGGATGGACTCACAACAAGTTTGAGGGTGTCGAAAGGTGGAGTCTATTGGAACTGACTGTGTTGAAAATATGAAGAGTCATATACAGGACCTCAGTCTCGAGCACCATACCAGTGACCATAGGAAGTTCTGTGTTGAGGGATACTCCTTCAGGCAGACACCCATTCGTGTCAGTGTCTTCTCAGGTGAGGAAAGAAAATGAACAAGGACGGACTCTGGGCGGGGTGGAAACTGTCAGTGAAGTGCAGGCTATGGCTCTTAGGCATCCAAATCATATATTTGCAGAGCACAACCTCTGTACATCCACACTGTCTGCATCTGTCGAAAACACTTCAAACGTGGTGAGGGAAGTGTGCTTTTGGACGGACTCATGGCAGGGTTGAGGCTGTCGAAAGGTGGAAGCTGTTGGAACTGACTGTGTTGAAAATATGAAGAGTCGCGTACAGGGCCACAGTCTCGAGCATCCATACCAGTGACCATAGGAAGGTTTGTGTTCAGGGAAATTCCTGCATGCAGACACCAATTCGTGGCAGTGTCTTCCCAGGTGAGGAAGGAAGATAGAACAAGAACGGACACTGGGCATGTCCAATACTGTGAGTGAAATACAGGATATGGCTCTCAGGTGTCCAAAACATATATTGGCGGAGCACGACCTGTGGTCATTCACACTGTCTACCTCTTTTGAAAACACTTAAAACATCGTGAGGGAAGTGAGCTTTAGGACGGACTAGAGACAGAGTTGAGGCTGTGGAAAGGTGAATGCTGATGGAACTGACTGGTGAAAATATGAAGTGTCCTGTACAGGGCCCTAGTGTTGGACGTCCATACCAAAGACCATATGAATGTCTGAGTTCAATGAAACTTCTTCAGTCGGACACTCATTCGTGGCAGTGTCTTCCCAGTGGAGGAAAGAAGATAGACCAAGGAGGCTCTGGCTGACCATCTCTCTCTTCTAGCCAGTGGAGATTTCCCGTGGCCTTAATGCAGACTTGTGTCATAGTCCTCTGAAAGTCAACTCTTCGGGAGACTTGGCAAGTGCTTGCATTCTGAACATCATTCATTCCTTGGAAAAAGAGTGTGCACGGGAGTGGACGCTGTGAGGCAGAAGAAGAGTATGAGAATCTTCGGGGAGATTCCCTACGGACCAAGCAGCAGGTCAAGGACGTTCCCTTGCACCACCCATGAAATCATGACCTCGGCTCCAACCAAGAGTCAGATACTTAACGCAGAGAGTCAACCAGGTGCTCCCATTTTTTTCTAATTCTCTAGCTAGAGGGACCCTATGAATCATTCTATGTCCGTGTCAGTTGGCCATATGCCTCCTTGATATAGGAAACAACCACAGACTTCTCAGGGCTGTGGTTATGTTACAGCACAGGCCCCTCACATTAGCGATTCAGAAATCCTGGCACATTCAGAAACTTCCACTGTCTGACAAAGCTCAGCAGGAAACATAGGTTTTTAGGCCAAAAGAGCAGTTTTAATAAGAGATGGCCTCATTCCTGGGGCAAGGGGAAACAAACTTAGATGTCTCCTTCCCTGGTTGAATTTTCTCTTTGGCTCCCTTACTCTACAGATCCCCATTAAAGGCAATCCCATAACATTCCACATTTGGAACAGTGTCTTGACTCACATTCAGGGGTCATGGAGATCTCACTCTCACAGAATCGTCCCAGATGGTGATGAATCCTCGCTTTTGTTCTGAGGTCAGCCACCATAATTCGTGTCTGATCCCACCCCACGAACGATGGTCCTCCAATCCAGTGCAGGTTCTGAGTAAGGTCCAGTGCTTAGTGCACCAATGATTAGCTGTACAATCACCAAACACATGCCCTCTCTCAATGGCTGCACTGTTTGGAACGCAGAGCAAGGCACACCCCACGTGCCTGACGAAGCCCAGGTACACTGACGCATTCCATCACATGCCCCAGCCCCAACTGCACACACAAACTATCCACAACCCGTCGCCTGCTGACACCGCACCAAGAGATCAATACACAGCACACATACAACCTACACGATAGGCTACAAAGAGAACACACCCATACAGGAATACAGCCGACACACACCACTCCCACAGACAACACAGACATAGACACGGCCCTCACTCTTAACACAGAAAACTCACAGGAGACACATACACCACACACAGCAAACAGACGCCACACACACGCAAATCCATATAACCACCCCTTCACCACACGCAGTGCCCCGATGCAACCTACACCAAACAAGGGCCAAACCCAAGACTCTCGCAGGACAAATGGAGCACAAGCCTAGCAAGGAAACATAGAAAACAATCCCCAAGTAATTGACACTCACAAACACACACACACACACAAACACAAAAACACTTACTCGCGTGGACGCATGCACACACAATGCGTGTAAATCACACAATGCATGCCACACACCCATCCAAAACCAAGCACTACAGACATACACCTTTCATACCCATCTCATCGACATCCAATGCAACAGAATCACCCCCAAAATGCCCCATACGGTCTACACATATAGATCACCTGCAAGGAATGGCATGTTACATGCAAACTCATCGTAGGCAAACAGTCCATACCCTACCAAAACTCACACGCACGACAGACACCACACCACACTCCTACCTCATGGACGACACACTCTCTTCACCTGGACCTCACAAACAACTCACATGAATATCTCACAGACACAGCACGTATGTCAAATGGACACCCACCCAATGCCTACAGGCATGCCCTCCACAAAAACAAACTACGGCCCACGCACACATCAGACATCAGCCATGCACCATACACTACATAGGCAGGACACACACAGGACACCCAAAATGTCCCACGACACCAAACATGCATACCACCAAGAAATTGCAGATATGGATCACGCAATATACCAAAGAGGACCACCACACCTACAGCACCAACACGCGTAAGGCCCCCAGGGACTGGATCCACCCATATACCACACATACACATAGACCGTGAAAATCCATGAACACCACACAGCATTCAGAGGACCTCCCCCAAAACACACACACACACACACACACACACACTGGAAAGACAGCAGACATAGGCAACAACTCACTCACTGGCACATGACACCTCCAGCGCACGCCATCCCTACAGCGCCAACACACACCTCATGCCATCCAAACTATGCCCAGCAAAAGCACCCCCACACAGCCCACACAGATATCACTTGTTGAATAAACCCCTAAGCCATTCATACCACTTGTCCTTATCCCGTCTTGTGCATGTCCATCATAAACCAGATACACTTGACACAGACAACATAGAGAACACACACACACACACACACACACCTACCCACATCATTGAGACCACACACACGGCCCTATGTTCCACAGTCACTACACCTATTCCACCCAGAACACATAATTCCTGCACACACCACCCATATAAAACACAAACGCACCACCGCACCACAAAGACACTCCACTCCACTAGGGGCCATCAAGTCACCTACTCCCTTCACCCACACTCCACAGGCAACCAAGGAATCACGGCACTTGCAGCACCCACAATCCGCTCACCCACTGCCTACATTCCACCACTCTACCCCTCACCCAACCTCACATCACTACACATGGACCACAGGAATGCCTTTTATTCATCACACACACACCAGACATATGCCAAAAACACACACTGAACCCATGCCAAAACCAAAAGACACAGCCATCTGTTGCATGGATCAATGTACACTGTGCAGACAGCATAAAGTACGTGCGTACACTCCATAGACAGCGGTCACAAGACAACACACACCACTCCTATACCAGAAGCTAACAACACTTAGCCCAAACAGAAGCACGCCATGCCCACACCACACAAACACAATACACACACCATGTTTCACCACACACAAAAGGCATCTCCCACAAGCATACCACAAAGAGACCACATTAATGGGCACTCCCCACACACACACCATGCACACACCATAGATACCCCAAACTCGGCCCACCGAGTCCACCCAAATCTACACTGCACACACACCAGAAGAAAAGAATACCAACAGCCCATGCATAACACATACCCAACTAACACAGTGTATGGATATAATGAATACACACCACCTTCCCCCCCACCCATAGGCACTGGAGAAACATCCATCATCCACCATACAAAACACTTCTGAATTACACACCAACGCCACTTAAACACACAAGACACACCATATCCATCACACTCGTGAACCGCATGCCCTCAACACACCTCTAACACAGAGATACACTCACTCCTGGAACACAACTATGGGAAACACAAACACCTCAAGAGTCAGAACACCTGTCAGATTCAAACCATGCTGAAACAACACTGACCAAACAAACAGTCACACTCACAGAGACAGACACACACACACCCAAACAAAGAGTTCTGCTTCCCTCTTGGGTGGCTGGTGTCAGCCTGTTTATGCATAGCCAGGCTGTCTCCTTCCCCAGGCTGACTGACATGCCTTCATGAGGAAGAAGAGATTGTTCACACCTGCCCAGAATACTGCATGGCAGGGCGTGCTCTGAAAGAGCCCTTGCCTGGTGGAGTGCCCAGAGTCCCAGTTCCCAACACTTGAGAGTCACCCCTCAAAGCAACCCAGCTCTCCCTCAGCCACTCCTAATGGTAGTCAGTATGGGAAGGA
>NW_022633388.1:0-6164 GCF_010015895.1 Lontra canadensis
AAACACACACACACACACACACACACACACACACACACACACACACACCTGTGAAGCCATCATTACTATCAAGGTCATGAATGTATACACCACCGCCAACAGTTTCCTTGTGGGCCCTTCTGATTCCTCCATCCTACCCTTCCACAATTCTTCAGCCTCTACTCCACTAGCCTCCCCAACCACAAACAACCACCAATCTGTTTTCTGGTACTCTAGATTAGTTTGTGTTTTTTAGAATTTTATATAAGTGAAAGTATACAATATGTACTCTTCTGAGTTGTTTTATACAGTGTAATTATTTTGAGGTTCATCCATGTTGTGTTGTGTATCAATGCTTCATTCCTTTTCATTTCCTAGTAGTATTCCACTGAATAGATATACCACTATTTATCCACTTACTTGTCAGTGGATATTTGGACAGTTTCTGATTTTGGCTATTAGTCTTTATATGGACATACACTATTATTTCTCTTGGGTAAATACCCAGGAGTAAAATAGCTGAAACATATGGTAAGTGAACGTGTACAGTGAGTTATTGTTTAATGGGGACAGAGTTTCCATTTGGGAAGAAGAAATAGTTCTGGAGGTAGATGGTTGTGATGGTCCTACAGCAATGCAAACATTCCTGGTGCCACTGAGTTGCACACTTAAAATGATCAAAATAGCCAATTTTTATGTTATATGTCTTTTGCTGTAATAAAAAATTTTGATCACCCTAGGAAATAAAATTTTGAGGAGTCCAAAAAGGAGGGAATCTGTTGGACCGATGCATGTCCTTAAAGGAATGGGGTTGGCAATGGAGTAAGGCTGGCAAGTCAAGAAGTGCTCTCTCTCCATCTCTCACCTTGGTCACTGTCTTGTGCCTTTTTTGACTGCATCATTCCTTGTAGCCAACATGCTATTTCTTCTCCTCTGACTGGATGTTGGAATATTGAAGCAAACAGCACTGGAGTTTATACAACATCATTTCCAGCCACCTGCAGATAAATTGAGGTTTGGTTTGTTTGTTTTGTTTTGTTTTACCTCAGCTCCAGTTTTGGAATCCCAGGGCATGATTCTGATTGGTTCAGAAAGGCCAGGTGTCCACCCCAAACCAATCAACTGTGTCCAGGAGTGGAGTTCACCATCAACCTTGAAGTTGAGGGGCACCTGGGTGGCTCAGTTGGTTGTCAGTGGCTAAGGTCATGATCTCAGGGTCCTGGGATTGAATCCCATATTGGGCTCTGTGCTCAGCCAGGAGTCTGCTCAAGGATTCTCTCTCCCTCTCCTTCTTCCCTTCCCTCCACTTTCTCTCTCTCTCTCTTCTCACTCTCTTTCTCTCTCTCTCAAATAAATAAATAGCTTAAAAAAAAAAACCAAACCTTGGAGTTGGAATAGGAGTTGGAAAGGAATAGAATGTTTTCTAGGCAGACAAAAGTCAGTGTCTGTTATAGAGTTACACAAAGAAGGAATTAGATTCATATTCGTTCATCATTTTCCTTCAGGAGCTAAACTTACTCTTATCTCTTATCTTTTCCATCATCTTTGTGACTCATCATAGATGAGCATTAGATCCATTTTATAAGTAGAGAAAGTAAGGCATAGGGAAGTCAAATGACTTATCTAGATTCCCAATAGAAATTAGTATGTGTATTCCCAACACCAAGTATCTGGTCCATAAGTGACATTGAAGTATACTGGGGGGATGAATCCCAATTTATCAAATCCTTGAGTATTATCACTTGGATAGAGTTTCTTCCTGATGCTCTGTTAGAACTGAAGTGGTATCATTGGTTCCATCCAGAGTTCTTCCACTCTTTGCTGACAATAGGACAATTTCTATAGCTCATTATTCAGCTCTCACCCTTGATCGATAGATTGGCTGGATATAAAATCTTAGATTGGGATAATAATTTACAAGGTATTCTGGGGTGCCTGGGTGGCTCAGTGGGTTAAGCCTCTGCCTTCGGCTCAGATAATGATTTCAGGGTCCTCAGATCGAGTCCCAAATTGGGCTTTCTGCTGGGCGGGGAGCCTGCTTCCCTCTCTCTCTGCCTGCCTCTCTGCCTACTTGTGATCTCTCTCTCTCTCTCTGTGTCATATAAATAAATAAAATCTTTAAAAAAATTTACAAGGTATTCCTTCATTATCTTCTTGCAAACATTGTTACTGTTGAGAAGCCTGATGTTATTCTGCTGTATAATCCCTTTTAAAATTTCCCCCCTTTTCGCTGGAACTCTAGAGAATCTTTTTTCCCCCCTCCAGTGCTCTAAAATTCCATGGTAATATGTCTTTGAGTGGGTCTTTTCCCATCCTTTATGCTGGTCTTTCAATGTGGAAATGTATGTCCTTCAGCTCTCAGAAATTGTCTTGAATGATTTAATTAAGGATTTCCTCCAGCACTTTCTCTATTCATATTCCTAGAACTTCTATTATTTGGATATTGGACCTCCTGGACTTTTCATCTAATTGCCCAGTATTTTCTACTTTCTCTTTCTCTTTGCTGTTCTTTCTGGGCTATTCCCTCAATTTCATCTTCCAGTTTTTTCTGTAGCATTTTAAAACAATTTATGCTGTCATGTCTTTAAGTCACAAGAGCTCTTCTTTGCCCTCCAAACAATCCTTTCTTTAAAAAATCACATTTGTTTCTTGTTTTGTGCACGAAACACATTTCCTTATCTCTCTGAGGATTATAGTATTTTTTGAGGATTGTAGTACTTTTTTAGAAGTTTATTTGTTCTGCATCATGTATGTTGCTTGTAGGTCTCTGTTCCCAGTTATTGTATGTATGTATGTATGTATGTGGGCATTATGTCTCTATCTTTCATGTTACAGACTTTTCTCAGATATTTGGGAATCCATGGTGGTCTGCTCATGCCTCCGGGTAGGTGAGAATTGTGACTCTGAGCTTCTGTAGAATGGTCCAGCTGGGGTGTTTGTTGGGCATCCCCCAACATCAGCATCTTCAAACTGCTCTTCTTGGGCTTGTTAGATTACCTGTAGAAAACTATCCAGTCCCCTTACTGGAAACAAGAGCACCTATTTTAGTTGAAGTTATATTTTCATTCCTCTGTGCTTGATGCTGGAGATACAATAGCAAACAACATGGACACAGTGCCACCATTTCCAAAGCCAGAGGAATGAAAATATAACTTCAACTAAAATAGGTGCTCTTGTTTCCAGTAAGGGGACTGGATAGTTTTCTACAGGTAATCTAACAAGCCCAAGAAGAGCAGTTTGAAGATGCTGATGTTGGGGGATGCCCAACAAACACCCCAGCTGGACCATTCTACAGAAGCTCAGAGTCACAATTCTCACCTACCCGGAGGCATGAGCAGACCACCATGGATTCCCAAATATCTGAGAAAAGTCTGTAACATGAAAGATAGAGACATAATGCCCACATACATACATACATACATACAATAACTGGGAACAGAGACCTACAAGCAACATACATGATGCAGAACAAATAAACTTCTAAAAAAGTACTACAATCCTCAAAAAATACTATAATCCTCAGAGAGATAAGGAAATGTGTTTCGTGCACAAAACAAGAAACAAATGTGATTTTTTAAAGAAAGGATTGTTTGGAGGGCAAAGAAGAGCTCTTGTGACTTAAAGACATGACAGCATAAATTGTTTTAAAATGCTACAGAAAAAACTGGAAGATGAAATTGAGGGAATAGCCCAGAAAGAACAGCAAAGAGAAAGAGAAAGTAGAAAATACTGGGCAATTAGATGAAAAGTCCAGGAGGTCCAATATCCAAATAATAGAAGTTCTAGGAATATGAATAGAGAAAGTGCTGGAGGAAATCCTTAATTAAATCATTCAAGACAATTTCTGAGAGCTGAAGGACATACATTTCCACATTGAAAGACCAGCATAAAGGATGGGAAAAGACCCACTCAAAGACATATTACCATGGAATTTTAGAGCACTGGAGGGGGGAAAAAAGATTCTCTAGAGTTCCAGCGAAAAGGGGGGAAATTTTAAAAGGGATTATACAGCAGAATAACATCAGGCTTCTCAACAGTAACAATGTTTGCAAGAAGATAATGAAGGAATACCTTGTAAATTTTTTTAAAGATTTTATTTATTTATATGACACAGAGAGAGAGAGAGAGATCACAAGTAGGCAGAGAGGCAGGCAGAGAGAGAGGGAAGCAGGCTCCCCGCCCAGCAGAAAGCCCAATTTGGGACTCGATCTGAGGACCCTGAAATCATTATCTGAGCCGAAGGCAGAGGCTTAACCCACTGAGCCACCCAGGCACCCCAGAATACCTTGTAAATTATTATCCCAATCTAAGATTTTATATCCAGCCAATCTATCGATCAAGGGTGAGAGCTGAATAATGAGCTATAGAAATTGTCCTATTGTCAGCAAAGAGTGGAAGAACTCTGGATGGAACCAATGATACCACTTCAGTTCTAACAGAGCATCAGGAAGAAACTCTATCCAAGTGATAATACTCAAGGATTTGATAAATTGGGATTCATCCCCCCAGTATACTTCAATGTCACTTATGGACCAGATACTTGGTGTTGGGAATACACATACTAATTTCTATTGGGAATCTAGATAAGTCATTTGACTTCCCTATGCCTTACTTTCTCTACTTATAAAATGGATCTAATGCTCATCTATGATGAGTCACAAAGATGATGGAAAAGATAAGAGATAAGAGTAAGTTTAGCTCCTGAAGGAAAATGATGAACGAATATGAATCTAATTCCTTCTTTGTGTAACTCTATAACAGACACTGACTTTTGTCTGCCTAGAAAACATTCTATTCCTTTCCAACTCCTATTCCAACTCCAAGGTTTGGTTTTTTTTTTTAAGCTATTTATTTATTTGAGAGAGAGAGAAAGAGAGTGAGAAGAGAGAGAGAGAGAAAGTGGAGGGAAGGGAAGAAGGAGAGGGAGAGAGAATCCTTGAGCAGACTCCTGGCTGAGCACAGAGCCCAATATGGGATTCAATCCCAGGACCCTGAGATCATGACCTTAGCCACTGACAACCAACTGAGCCACCCAGGTGCCCCTCAACTTCAAGGTTGATGGTGAACTCCACTCCTGGACACAGTTGATTGGTTTGGGGTGGACACCTGGCCTTTCTGAACCAATCAGAATCATGCCCTGGGATTCCAAAACTGGAGCTGAGGTAAAACAAAACAAAACAAACAAACCAAACCTCAATTTATCTGCAGGTGGCTGGAAATGATGTTGTATAAACTCCAGTGCTGTTTGCTTCAATATTCCAACATCCAGTCAGAGGAGAAGAAATAGCATGTTGGCTACAAGGAATGATGCAGTCAAAAAAGGCACAAGACAGTGACCAAGGTGAGAGATGGAGAGAGAGCACTTCTTGACTTGCCAGCCTTACTCCATTGCCAACCCCATTCCTTTAAGGACATGCATCGGTCCAACAGATTCCCTCCTTTTTGGACTCCTCAAAATTTTATTTCCTAGGGTGATCAAAATTTTTTATTACAGCAAAAGACATATAACATAAAAATTGGCTATTTTGATCATTTTAAGTGTGCAACTCAGTGGCACCAGGAATGTTTGCATTGCTGTAGGACCATCACAACCATCTACCTCCAGAACTATTTCTTCTTCCCAAATGGAAACTCTGTCCCCATTAAACAATAACTCACTGTACACGTTCACTTACCATATGTTTCAGCTATTTTACTCCTGGGTATTTACCCAAGAGAAATAATAGTGTATGTCCATATAAAGACTAATAGCCAAAATCAGAAACTGTCCAAATATCCACTGACAAGTAAGTGGATAAATAGTGGTATATCTATTCAGTGGAATACTACTAGGAAATGAAAAGGAATGAAGCATTGATACACAACACAACATGGATGAACCTCAAAATAATTACACTGTATAAAACAACTCAGAAGAGTACATATTGTATACTTTCACTTATATAAAATTCTAAAAAACACAAACTAATCTAGAGTACCAGAAAACAGATTGGTGGTTGTTTGTGGTTGGGGAGGCTAGTGGAGTAGAGGCTGAAGAATTGTGGAAGGGTAGGATGGAGGAATCAGAAGGGCCCACAAGGAAACTGTTGGCGGTGGTGTATACATTCATGACCTTGATAGTAATGATGGCTTCACAGGTGTGTGTGTGTGTGTGTGTGTGTGTGTGTGTGTGTGTGTGTGTGTTT
>NW_022633389.1:0-6164 GCF_010015895.1 Lontra canadensis
AAACACACACACACACACACACACACACACACACACACACACACACACCTGTGAAGCCATCATTACTATCAAGGTCATGAATGTATACACCACCGCCAACAGTTTCCTTGTGGGCCCTTCTGATTCCTCCATCCTACCCTTCCACAATTCTTCAGCCTCTACTCCACTAGCCTCCCCAACCACAAACAACCACCAATCTGTTTTCTGGTACTCTAGATTAGTTTGTGTTTTTTAGAATTTTATATAAGTGAAAGTATACAATATGTACTCTTCTGAGTTGTTTTATACAGTGTAATTATTTTGAGGTTCATCCATGTTGTGTTGTGTATCAATGCTTCATTCCTTTTCATTTCCTAGTAGTATTCCACTGAATAGATATACCACTATTTATCCACTTACTTGTCAGTGGATATTTGGACAGTTTCTGATTTTGGCTATTAGTCTTTATATGGACATACACTATTATTTCTCTTGGGTAAATACCCAGGAGTAAAATAGCTGAAACATATGGTAAGTGAACGTGTACAGTGAGTTATTGTTTAATGGGGACAGAGTTTCCATTTGGGAAGAAGAAATAGTTCTGGAGGTAGATGGTTGTGATGGTCCTACAGCAATGCAAACATTCCTGGTGCCACTGAGTTGCACACTTAAAATGATCAAAATAGCCAATTTTTATGTTATATGTCTTTTGCTGTAATAAAAAATTTTGATCACCCTAGGAAATAAAATTTTGAGGAGTCCAAAAAGGAGGGAATCTGTTGGACCGATGCATGTCCTTAAAGGAATGGGGTTGGCAATGGAGTAAGGCTGGCAAGTCAAGAAGTGCTCTCTCTCCATCTCTCACCTTGGTCACTGTCTTGTGCCTTTTTTGACTGCATCATTCCTTGTAGCCAACATGCTATTTCTTCTCCTCTGACTGGATGTTGGAATATTGAAGCAAACAGCACTGGAGTTTATACAACATCATTTCCAGCCACCTGCAGATAAATTGAGGTTTGGTTTGTTTGTTTTGTTTTGTTTTACCTCAGCTCCAGTTTTGGAATCCCAGGGCATGATTCTGATTGGTTCAGAAAGGCCAGGTGTCCACCCCAAACCAATCAACTGTGTCCAGGAGTGGAGTTCACCATCAACCTTGAAGTTGAGGGGCACCTGGGTGGCTCAGTTGGTTGTCAGTGGCTAAGGTCATGATCTCAGGGTCCTGGGATTGAATCCCATATTGGGCTCTGTGCTCAGCCAGGAGTCTGCTCAAGGATTCTCTCTCCCTCTCCTTCTTCCCTTCCCTCCACTTTCTCTCTCTCTCTCTTCTCACTCTCTTTCTCTCTCTCTCAAATAAATAAATAGCTTAAAAAAAAAAACCAAACCTTGGAGTTGGAATAGGAGTTGGAAAGGAATAGAATGTTTTCTAGGCAGACAAAAGTCAGTGTCTGTTATAGAGTTACACAAAGAAGGAATTAGATTCATATTCGTTCATCATTTTCCTTCAGGAGCTAAACTTACTCTTATCTCTTATCTTTTCCATCATCTTTGTGACTCATCATAGATGAGCATTAGATCCATTTTATAAGTAGAGAAAGTAAGGCATAGGGAAGTCAAATGACTTATCTAGATTCCCAATAGAAATTAGTATGTGTATTCCCAACACCAAGTATCTGGTCCATAAGTGACATTGAAGTATACTGGGGGGATGAATCCCAATTTATCAAATCCTTGAGTATTATCACTTGGATAGAGTTTCTTCCTGATGCTCTGTTAGAACTGAAGTGGTATCATTGGTTCCATCCAGAGTTCTTCCACTCTTTGCTGACAATAGGACAATTTCTATAGCTCATTATTCAGCTCTCACCCTTGATCGATAGATTGGCTGGATATAAAATCTTAGATTGGGATAATAATTTACAAGGTATTCTGGGGTGCCTGGGTGGCTCAGTGGGTTAAGCCTCTGCCTTCGGCTCAGATAATGATTTCAGGGTCCTCAGATCGAGTCCCAAATTGGGCTTTCTGCTGGGCGGGGAGCCTGCTTCCCTCTCTCTCTGCCTGCCTCTCTGCCTACTTGTGATCTCTCTCTCTCTCTCTGTGTCATATAAATAAATAAAATCTTTAAAAAAATTTACAAGGTATTCCTTCATTATCTTCTTGCAAACATTGTTACTGTTGAGAAGCCTGATGTTATTCTGCTGTATAATCCCTTTTAAAATTTCCCCCCTTTTCGCTGGAACTCTAGAGAATCTTTTTTCCCCCCTCCAGTGCTCTAAAATTCCATGGTAATATGTCTTTGAGTGGGTCTTTTCCCATCCTTTATGCTGGTCTTTCAATGTGGAAATGTATGTCCTTCAGCTCTCAGAAATTGTCTTGAATGATTTAATTAAGGATTTCCTCCAGCACTTTCTCTATTCATATTCCTAGAACTTCTATTATTTGGATATTGGACCTCCTGGACTTTTCATCTAATTGCCCAGTATTTTCTACTTTCTCTTTCTCTTTGCTGTTCTTTCTGGGCTATTCCCTCAATTTCATCTTCCAGTTTTTTCTGTAGCATTTTAAAACAATTTATGCTGTCATGTCTTTAAGTCACAAGAGCTCTTCTTTGCCCTCCAAACAATCCTTTCTTTAAAAAATCACATTTGTTTCTTGTTTTGTGCACGAAACACATTTCCTTATCTCTCTGAGGATTATAGTATTTTTTGAGGATTGTAGTACTTTTTTAGAAGTTTATTTGTTCTGCATCATGTATGTTGCTTGTAGGTCTCTGTTCCCAGTTATTGTATGTATGTATGTATGTATGTGGGCATTATGTCTCTATCTTTCATGTTACAGACTTTTCTCAGATATTTGGGAATCCATGGTGGTCTGCTCATGCCTCCGGGTAGGTGAGAATTGTGACTCTGAGCTTCTGTAGAATGGTCCAGCTGGGGTGTTTGT
The DNA here is from genome assembly GCF_010015895.1 of Lontra canadensis. Lineage (NCBI taxonomy): Eukaryota > Metazoa > Chordata > Mammalia > Carnivora > Mustelidae > Lontra > Lontra canadensis. The sequence continues at coordinate 2,920 of NW_022633389.1, forward strand.
TGGGCATCCCCCAACATCAGCATCTTCAAACTGCTCTTCTTGGGCTTGTTAGATTACCTGTAGAAAACTATCCAGTCCCCTTACTGGAAACAAGAGCACCTATTTTAGTTGAAGTTATATTTTCATTCCTCTGTGCTTGATGCTGGAGATACAATAGCAAACAACATGGACACAGTGCCACCATTTCCAAAGCCAGAGGAATGAAAATATAACTTCAACTAAAATAGGTGCTCTTGTTTCCAGTAAGGGGACTGGATAGTTTTCTACAGGTAATCTAACAAGCCCAAGAAGAGCAGTTTGAAGATGCTGATGTTGGGGGATGCCCAACAAACACCCCAGCTGGACCATTCTACAGAAGCTCAGAGTCACAATTCTCACCTACCCGGAGGCATGAGCAGACCACCATGGATTCCCAAATATCTGAGAAAAGTCTGTAACATGAAAGATAGAGACATAATGCCCACATACATACATACATACATACAATAACTGGGAACAGAGACCTACAAGCAACATACATGATGCAGAACAAATAAACTTCTAAAAAAGTACTACAATCCTCAAAAAATACTATAATCCTCAGAGAGATAAGGAAATGTGTTTCGTGCACAAAACAAGAAACAAATGTGATTTTTTAAAGAAAGGATTGTTTGGAGGGCAAAGAAGAGCTCTTGTGACTTAAAGACATGACAGCATAAATTGTTTTAAAATGCTACAGAAAAAACTGGAAGATGAAATTGAGGGAATAGCCCAGAAAGAACAGCAAAGAGAAAGAGAAAGTAGAAAATACTGGGCAATTAGATGAAAAGTCCAGGAGGTCCAATATCCAAATAATAGAAGTTCTAGGAATATGAATAGAGAAAGTGCTGGAGGAAATCCTTAATTAAATCATTCAAGACAATTTCTGAGAGCTGAAGGACATACATTTCCACATTGAAAGACCAGCATAAAGGATGGGAAAAGACCCACTCAAAGACATATTACCATGGAATTTTAGAGCACTGGAGGGGGGAAAAAAGATTCTCTAGAGTTCCAGCGAAAAGGGGGGAAATTTTAAAAGGGATTATACAGCAGAATAACATCAGGCTTCTCAACAGTAACAATGTTTGCAAGAAGATAATGAAGGAATACCTTGTAAATTTTTTTAAAGATTTTATTTATTTATATGACACAGAGAGAGAGAGAGAGATCACAAGTAGGCAGAGAGGCAGGCAGAGAGAGAGGGAAGCAGGCTCCCCGCCCAGCAGAAAGCCCAATTTGGGACTCGATCTGAGGACCCTGAAATCATTATCTGAGCCGAAGGCAGAGGCTTAACCCACTGAGCCACCCAGGCACCCCAGAATACCTTGTAAATTATTATCCCAATCTAAGATTTTATATCCAGCCAATCTATCGATCAAGGGTGAGAGCTGAATAATGAGCTATAGAAATTGTCCTATTGTCAGCAAAGAGTGGAAGAACTCTGGATGGAACCAATGATACCACTTCAGTTCTAACAGAGCATCAGGAAGAAACTCTATCCAAGTGATAATACTCAAGGATTTGATAAATTGGGATTCATCCCCCCAGTATACTTCAATGTCACTTATGGACCAGATACTTGGTGTTGGGAATACACATACTAATTTCTATTGGGAATCTAGATAAGTCATTTGACTTCCCTATGCCTTACTTTCTCTACTTATAAAATGGATCTAATGCTCATCTATGATGAGTCACAAAGATGATGGAAAAGATAAGAGATAAGAGTAAGTTTAGCTCCTGAAGGAAAATGATGAACGAATATGAATCTAATTCCTTCTTTGTGTAACTCTATAACAGACACTGACTTTTGTCTGCCTAGAAAACATTCTATTCCTTTCCAACTCCTATTCCAACTCCAAGGTTTGGTTTTTTTTTTTAAGCTATTTATTTATTTGAGAGAGAGAGAAAGAGAGTGAGAAGAGAGAGAGAGAGAAAGTGGAGGGAAGGGAAGAAGGAGAGGGAGAGAGAATCCTTGAGCAGACTCCTGGCTGAGCACAGAGCCCAATATGGGATTCAATCCCAGGACCCTGAGATCATGACCTTAGCCACTGACAACCAACTGAGCCACCCAGGTGCCCCTCAACTTCAAGGTTGATGGTGAACTCCACTCCTGGACACAGTTGATTGGTTTGGGGTGGACACCTGGCCTTTCTGAACCAATCAGAATCATGCCCTGGGATTCCAAAACTGGAGCTGAGGTAAAACAAAACAAAACAAACAAACCAAACCTCAATTTATCTGCAGGTGGCTGGAAATGATGTTGTATAAACTCCAGTGCTGTTTGCTTCAATATTCCAACATCCAGTCAGAGGAGAAGAAATAGCATGTTGGCTACAAGGAATGATGCAGTCAAAAAAGGCACAAGACAGTGACCAAGGTGAGAGATGGAGAGAGAGCACTTCTTGACTTGCCAGCCTTACTCCATTGCCAACCCCATTCCTTTAAGGACATGCATCGGTCCAACAGATTCCCTCCTTTTTGGACTCCTCAAAATTTTATTTCCTAGGGTGATCAAAATTTTTTATTACAGCAAAAGACATATAACATAAAAATTGGCTATTTTGATCATTTTAAGTGTGCAACTCAGTGGCACCAGGAATGTTTGCATTGCTGTAGGACCATCACAACCATCTACCTCCAGAACTATTTCTTCTTCCCAAATGGAAACTCTGTCCCCATTAAACAATAACTCACTGTACACGTTCACTTACCATATGTTTCAGCTATTTTACTCCTGGGTATTTACCCAAGAGAAATAATAGTGTATGTCCATATAAAGACTAATAGCCAAAATCAGAAACTGTCCAAATATCCACTGACAAGTAAGTGGATAAATAGTGGTATATCTATTCAGTGGAATACTACTAGGAAATGAAAAGGAATGAAGCATTGATACACAACACAACATGGATGAACCTCAAAATAATTACACTGTATAAAACAACTCAGAAGAGTACATATTGTATACTTTCACTTATATAAAATTCTAAAAAACACAAACTAATCTAGAGTACCAGAAAACAGATTGGTGGTTGTTTGTGGTTGGGGAGGCTAGTGGAGTAGAGGCTGAAGAATTGTGGAAGGGTAGGATGGAGGAATCAGAAGGGCCCACAAGGAAACTGTTGGCGGTGGTGTATACATTCATGACCTTGATAGTAATGATGGCTTCACAGGTGTGTGTGTGTGTGTGTGTGTGTGTGTGTGTGTGTGTGTGTGTGTTT
>NW_022633390.1:0-6161 GCF_010015895.1 Lontra canadensis
TCTTTAAAAAGAACAGTCGAGAGAAAAGGTTTCCTCCCTGGTTCTGAGCAGACACATCTTGGTGTGGCTGGGAGTGGTCCTGCAGCCGCTGTGGAGCCAGAATGGGCCCTGGCTGGGTCTTCCCTCCCAGTCCCATGGGGCTTCAGGGTCAAGGATGTGCCGAGCCACCTGTCAGACCCCCAGTCCCCTGACTGCCAGAGGTCTTGGCTGTGGCTGCTAGCTCAGCCTCCAAGAGAATGGAACCCTCTGGGTTATACGTGGTTCCTGCCTTGGTTTTAAATGGCTATTTCTGTGTTGGTGTTTGTAAAATGTGGGCACTGGCTCCGTCTAGATGCAGGTCCTGTTGGGATTCCTCAGTGCCCACCGGTGGGTTTGCACTTGTGTCCCCATCTGCCTGCGCTGTGTCTTAGCAAGCATTCACTGAGTGCCTGCTGTGAGCTCACTCACCAACAAGGGGCAGAGCGTGAGAGCGAGAACTAAGATACAGGAGCCCTGCTCCAGGGCCCTCCTGGGACTCACGATGGCCCTGACCTCCTGACTCACTTCTTTCCTACTGTGGTGTATCAGACATAAAACTGACACTGTTAAGCACGTTTCAGGGTCAATTCAGTGGCAATAAGTATGTTCACTCTTCTGGACCTGCCACCTCCATCCATTGCCACAACTTTGTCATCATCCCAAACTGAACTCTACTCACCCTAACCCTAACCCTAACCCTCCATTTCCTCTCCCCAGCCCTGGAACCCACTAGCTCCTTCCACCTCTATGAATCGGTGCTCTCCGTCCCTCCCAAGTGGGGTCCTTCTATCAGTCCTTTGGGGACTGGCTTATTTCATGTAGCATAATGGCCTAAAGGTCTGTCCCCATGAGCCTGGAGCTGACCCACTTTTCCCCCAAAGCAGTGACTCAGCCGTTTCCTGTCTGAGTTGAGCCTCCTCAGTCCCCTCTGCCCCCCTCATCTTCCTTCTCAGCCTGAAGATGATCCCAACCTATCTGCAGCTTTGAAGAGCTGCAGAAAGTGAGGGTACCACGGAGGGCATGTTTCAGAAAGCTTTCCATTTTCAGTTTTTGAGTCAAAGCCCTGAGATCTTTAAAATGCCAGCAGTGTTACAGTGTGGGCCAGAAAATCACATGTCTCTGCACCCAACACCACCTAAACTTTTGGCCCTTTCTTGTCACTTGAGCTGAATACAAAGGATTGGGAATGGGAGCTTGAGGGGAGGTCCTGAGTAAGCCTTTGTGTTTGGGGGACAAAGGCCATCCAGACAAGCTTGTGCCGAGCCTGAGGAGGGGGTCTGTGTGGAGACCCCAGCTGCAGACACTGCTGTCTCCTGATGCCCCCTCAGCCCACCCCAGTGCACCTGCTGCTGGGAGAGCCCCTGCCCCCTCCTCTCTGTGGAGGGCTCTCTCCTGCTCCAGGGGTGTCTCCTCCCCTGCCAGTCACTGCCAGCCTGCAGCATGGGAGGGTAGATACCCCGATGACCTCCAGCCCTGGGGACAGAGCCAGTGTGAGTGGGGTGTGGTCTTCCAGTTGGCTGGAGCGCCAGGCCCCCACCATGCTCACTCTCCTGTGGGCTCAGTGTACTACATCCTCCCTTGGGCTCCCTAGGCCCAAGCCGTCCTCAGCTCAGGGACCATTCTTGGCCCAGGCTCCACATGCTGGGATTGGGAGCAGGTCATCTGGACCGTCTGGACTCATGCTTCCATGCCCATGACATGGGCATAGGCTGGCCTCACAGACTCATCAGAGGAGACCCAGTGCAGAAAGATGCAGGACATGACATGGGAGATGCCAAGTGACCCCAGAGGGAGCACACAGGTCTTGCACAAAGCACTGGGCTTAAGGGACCCAGCGCAGGATCTGGGCACCAGGCCACAGGGCATGGGGAGTCCTGGTGGGGGAGGCCGTGGCAGGGGGTAGGAGTCCATGGAAGTGTCCCAGAAGAGGCAGGAGACAAGGAAGGCAACAGGACTGAACTTCCCCAGGTGGTCGATGGAAGAGTCAGAGGATCACACAGACCTTTGGGTAAACTCAGAGGCCCTGGAGATGTTGGCTGAAATGCTGTCATTTGGTCAGAAAAGTTGTGCCACAAACCCCGAGTCAACATTGAATGAGTTACACTTTGTTGCTTCTAGGAATCAGTGTGTATGGGCCATTAGGAGTCACATTGCATGAGGTCTAGGATATATTTACTTTTCATCATTTTCAGGACTAGATTTTTCTTGAAGAAATGCGAAGCATATGTCTTTCCATTCTTTTCTTTGTGAAATGGGTCTCTGTTTTCAGGAGCAGATTCCTGGTGCTCGTCACCACTGCGAGGCCTGAGGACTAACCCCTGTCACCTCCCACAGTGGAGGTGACAACATGGGTTGAGGGTGGTTCACTGATGAAGCCCCAGTGTTCAGTACAGAGCAGGGACCCCAGATCTTCCACTGAATGAGGGAGGGAATGAGGGAGGTGGGACTGAGAGAAAGAGAGAGGGAGGGAGGAGGGGAAAGGGAGAGGGAAGAGAAGGAAGAGGAAAGGGAGTGAGGGAGGATAAGAGTGAGGGAAGGAGGAGGATGAGAGGAGAGGGAGAGAGGCAGAGAGGGAGGCAGGGAGGGAGGGGGCTGGAGTCAGGGAGGGAAGAGAGGGGTAGAGGGGAAGGAGAGAGGGGGGAATGAATGATGGAGTGAATAAATGAAGAAGGGAGGGAGAGAGTGAAACCACAGAAACCGGAATATACATCAGGAGCCATTATTTTCAGTGAGGTCTCAAGAAATCGCAGCTCAGGCCCTGGATAGTAGCTCGGGGCAAGTCCATCTGTCCTCCCAGTGCTGACCTTCCTTCTTCTTGGCCCTCTGTCATCCTGGATCCTCTCCACCTCCTCCTTAAACAGTTATGAATGTCCCCAGGAGCAGTGTGGCAGGAGTGGGGTCTCAGGAGGGCCTCTCCTGTGCCCCAGACAGCACTGAGATACTAGCCACAGGACATTCTGTCCCGAGGACTGGGATGAGGATCCCATCCATCTCCTTGGGCATGAACATTGTTCCATTGCCCGCTGTCTCCACCACTGCTGTGCCAACTACTACTGAAAACACCTCTGTGACAAACCGAGCCAGAGTTTCTGGGGGTGAGTCACGGGCTGAGCCCTGCTAGGTGATAGGTGCCCCTGTGGCCTGGGCTGGGTGCCGCTCACTGTTGTCCTAGACAGGGGTGCCTGTCCCCCTTCTCTCCAGGGGCCCTGCATTGGACGTCTGCTTCCCCACGTTCTCCCCAGGGCTGCTGGTCCCCAGACCAGACACCTGCCAGTCGGAGGGGGACCAGCACTGCCTCCTCTGGGCTTCCTTTGCCTGAATCCTTCCCCGGGAGCTCCTGCATCTCCTGACACATACTCCCTGGGTGCCTGTCCTCCCCCTTGAACTTGCACGTGTTTGGTCTCTGTCCCTGTGGGACCCAGTGACTTGGAGCATGGATTGGAGCAGACCCACGGGAAACCTTTCTCTGGCCTAGGGTTGGGAGCGATGCTTTTACCCTCTGCGGCGTGTCTTCCAGCTTTCCGCATTTCCCTGGTTTCTGTGTGGGCCACAGGAGGAAACAGCCATGTCCTGTCTGGGGACCGACTGCGGTGTCCCAGCAGGAACAGGGGCCTTGGCCCCAAGATGGTGCCCAGAATTCCTAAAGGGGTCCCTAGGATGACATCTCCTCTGTAATCCACTGGGCGTTTCAACATCCAATAAGGGCAATTCTAGGTCCAACAGAGAAACCAACCAAACGAGTGCCCTTTGACAATTGGTGCAGACACAAAGACACCTGTGGAGGGATTCCACTTCCAGAAACCTCCAGAACACGTGCAGGAACAGCAAGAGAAAGCAGCTCCGGGGTTGCGAGGGGCCAGGCTGGGGGAGCAATGGGCAGGGAGGGCTTGGGCTCAGGGTCTCCTTTGGGGAAGGAGATATCTTGCGGCGATGTTCTGGGGTGTGGCGGCACGGCGTTGGGAACGTACTTCATGCTCATGACGTGTTCAGGGGGAAAACAAGTACTTTTATTTAAAATAAATAATACACAGCATAGAGGAGATGGAAGGCGACTATAACGGTGACTACATACAGGAGAGGAAGAACACAAGGGGAGGGGATGAAACATTCTGCGGGGATGTCGGGGTCAGGGGATGGAACAGACGGTATTTTCATGGGGAAATCTCTCCGCAGAGTTGTGGGCTCTGGATGCGGGCCTGGGAGCCCCGCAGGAGAAGGTGTAGGGGCAGGGGTTGGGCTAGGGGCGGGGACAGGGTCAGCAGTAGTGGCCAGTGCAGGACCCAGAGCAGGAGCTGAGTCAGAGACAGGAACAGGAGCACAGGCCAGGGCAGGGAAAGGAGCAGGAGCAAATGATAGGGACTGGGTCTGGGCCGGGAACAGGGGCCTAGGCAGGGGCAGGGGAAGGGGCAGTGGTCCTGGCAGGGCCAGGGGAAGGGATGGCAGCAGTTGAAGGGGAAGAAGCAGGGGCAGGTTCTGGGTCTGGGGCAGGAACAGGGGCGCAGGCAGGGGAAGTGGAGGCTGTCCTGGCAGGGGGAGGGGCAGGGGTAGGACCTGCGTGAGGGGCAGGAGCAGGGGCAGTGGCCCTGGCAGGGAAAGGAGAAAGGACAGGGGCAGGGGCAGACGCAGGGGCAGGGGAAGGGGCAGGAGCAGGAACTGGGGCAAGTGCATCGGTGATGACTGGTGCAGGGTCAAGGGCAGGAGCTAGGTCTGGGGCAGGAACAGGGGCACAGGCAGTGGAAGGGGAGGCCGTCTTGGCAGGGGCACGGGAAGGGGCAAGGGAAAGGGCGGGAACAGGGGTAGGACCTGGGTCTGGGGCAGGTGCAGGGGCAGGTGCAGGGGCAGGACCTGGGTCTGGGGCACGTGCTGGGGCATGCGCAGGGGCAGTGGCCCTGTCAGGGGGAGGAGCAGGGATAGGTGCAGGGGAAGGGGCAGGAGCAGGAGCTGGGACAGGTGCAGGGGTGATGGCCGGTGCAGGCTCAAGGGCAGTAGCTTGGCCTGGGGCAGGAACAGGGGCACAGGCAGGGGAAGGGGAGGCTGTCCTGGCAGGGGCACGGGAAGGGGCAAGAGAAGGGGCAGGAACAGGTGAAGGACCTGGGTCTGGGGCAGGTGGAGGGGCAGGTGCAGGGGCAGGACCTGGGTCTGGGGCAGGTGGAGGGGCAGGTGCAGGGGCACTGTTCCTGTCAGGGAAAGGAGAAGGGACAGGGGCAGGGGAAGGGGCAGGAGCAGGATCCGGGGCAAGTGCAGGGGTGATGGCCGGTGCAGGCTCAAGGGCAGGAGCTGGGTCTGGGGCAGGAACAGGGGCACAGGCAGGGGAAGGGGAGGCCGTCCTGGCAGGGGCACGGGAAGGGGCAAGGGAAAGGGCAGGAACAGGGGTAGGACCTGGGTCTGGGGCAGGTGCACGGGCAGGTGCAGGGGCAGGACCTGGGTCTGGGGCAGGTGCTGGGGCAGGCGCAGGGGCAGTGGCCCTGTCAGGGGGAGGAGAAGGGATAGAGGCAGGGGAAGGGGCAGGGGCAGGAGCTGTGGCAAATGCAGGGGTGATGGCCGGTGCAGGCTCAAGGGCAGGAGCTTGGCCTGGGGCAGGAACAGGGGCACAGGCAGGGGAAGGGGAGGCTGTCCTGGCAGGGGCATGGGAAGGGGCAAGGGAAGGGGCAGGAACAGGTGAAGGACCTGGGTCTGGGGCAGGTGCAGGGGCAGGTGCAGGGGCAGGTGCAGGGACAGTGGCCCTGGCAGTGAAAGGAGAAGGGATTGGGGTAGGGGAAGGGGCAGGGGCAGGAGCTGTGGCAAATGCAGGGGTGATGGCCGGTGCGAGGTCAAGGGTAGGAGCTGGGTCTGGGTCAGGAACAGGGGCACAGGGAGGGGTCTGGGAAGGGGTGGGACCAAGGGAGGATCTGGGTCAGGGGCCAGAACAGGAGCACAGGCAGGGGCAGGGGAAGTGGGAGTAGCTCTGGCACGGGCAGGAGAACGGGGAGCGGCAGGAGCAGATGTGGGGGCAGGCGCAGGAGCCAGCTCTCCGTGGACAGCATCAGCATCTCCGTGGGCAGTCGCCCGGTCACCTGTCGGCTCCCGGTCTCCTGCCAAAGTGTCTCTAGGCACCACGTCCCCGTCCGGAGTTGCTGAAGTTGGGAGTGGGTCTAGCTCCTCCG
>NW_022633391.1:0-6155 GCF_010015895.1 Lontra canadensis
GGCTGAGTAATCCGTTCTGGTTTGCTTTCGGGAGGTTTTGTTCCCTGAGCGCTTTCCGTAGAGTTCGGGAGGACGGGAATGAAGATGGTGGCCTCCCAGTCTCCGGCCCGGAGGAGCCGAGAGCCCGGGGTCCCACTCCTCAGTGCGCCCTGAGAGAACAGCGCCCAATTACTCCCGTCACCCTGGCCTCCGGCCGCGCTCCGAACTGACCGAGCCTGCGACCGGATCAAGGTAAGCCCGAGCTGTGAGCTCACTCCTCGGCTGTGACTTGTAGCCGGCTTCCCCGTTCTAATACCTGTAAGCTCTGCGACACTCAGACATCCCCGATCCTTCTGTGACCCTGCGGGACCTGAGGCCACACTGACCCCGCGTGGGCTTCACCCCCGTTAAGCCTCTGGAGCGATGTCCCTCAGCGGAACAGACTTTTAAAAGTCCTGATTTTGTGCTCCGTTGCTCTGCCGCTTGACAGGAGCCGGCCCCTCCCCCTGCGGTCTATCTTCCCGTCGTTTTGGATTCACTTCTCTGCCAGTCCTACCTTTCAGAAAGTGGTTGATTTTCTGTTTCTAGAATTGCTGTTCTTCTTCTCTTCGATCTCCCGTTGGATTTGTAGGTGTTTGCAATCTTTAGATAAGCTATCTAGCTGATCTCCCACAGCCTGAAGTAGTCTCAGCCTGCTACTTCTCCGCCATCTTGACTCTTCCTCTCAGACTTTGTTTTTGATGATGTTGGCAGTTGTGAGGATTACCAGTTAGGTATTTTGAAGAAGGTCCTTCTGTTGGAATTTACCTGGCTTTTTTCTTTTTCCTTTGGGTAGACTGGCATTATAGGTTTTTGGGAAGCATACCAGTGCCATTTTCATCATATCATATCCAGGGTACACACTATCAATGTTCTGCTGACCTTGATCACCTGGGCGAGGTAGTGTTTGCCGGATTTCTCTCCTTTAAAGTTAGTCTTTTCCCCTCTTCCCATATCATAATCTTGAGAAGGAAGTCATTTTTGTACAGTCCATACTTAAAGATTAGAAACATATATAATTTTATTTATTTATTTATTTTTATTTTTTTATTATTTATTTTTTTCATGCACATATTTAATATATATCTAAATGCATAAAAAACCCATTTAATCTTTTGAAGAACTTTTAGAAACTATACATTTTAAAAAAAATTTTAAAATTTATTTTCAGCATAACAGTATATTTATTTTTAAACATTATTATTATTTTCTTCCATGTTGTACATTTTTCACAAACATTTTTTTATGCCTGCACACTATCCTGTGGCTTACTAAACTGCTTCTTGCAGCTGCACATTTAGGTTGTTCCTTTTGTTTCTTTTAGGAAAGAAACTTACAAGTAGGATTGCAGGTTAAAGATATAAACATATTGAAATTCTTAGTGCATACAGTTCCATCAAGGAGTTGAACTAGTTTACTCTTCCATTAGCACTATTTGAAAATGGGTCTTTTGCTTGCCCTTCTGCCGATGGCTTATTATTATTGTTTTTGGTTAAGCTTTTGGAAAAATGGAATTTTACTGTTATTTTAATTTGTATTGATTTTATGATTGTTAAGGTGGACAATTTCCCTGTGTATTTCTCAACTAGACTATCATCTTACTCACATGTATGACTAGGATAATAATGTCTATAATATGTGAAAGAACTTTTTAAGATTTATTCATGTATTTATAAGATGTGAAAGAACTCTGACAGACAGAAACCAACCATCAACCATTTGTAAGAAAGCTTCCAAAACCCCCTTTCAGGCTTTGATGTTTTGAGTTTTTACCAAGAATTGCCAAATCTAAATGCTGACAATAACTTTAAGGTAGGAGATTTCCAAGTATTAGGGCTTGGTATCACACCAACATTTTTCAATTTGGGGAAGGATGTGGTAGACTGAGGTGGTTAAACTTATGACAATTATTAAATATAGGTTGTGAAATTGGTAGTTCATATAAAAATAGATCATATGTGAAACAATCTGTGTGATTAACAAAAACTAAAGTGTGGGGCTTTCATAGCCTCTTTCCCTCCTGTTTTATTCATGGGACACATTTGGGCACTGCCTGTTTCACTAACCCCACCCCAAACTTTGTGGAGATCAAGGGCAAAAGTGGCATGAATAGGTTTTCTCAAGAAAAGTAATCAGAGAAAATGGGAAGTACATTCCTCTGGGGTCTATATCCTGTATGGGGTTAGGGTCTACTAGCAATGATCAGTATAATTAATGTAAACATTTTAAAGTGTGGTGTTTTGTTTTTTTTTTAATTTTATTTTTTATAAACATATTTTTTTTTTCCCCAGGGGTACAGGTCTGTGAATCTCCAGGTTTATACACTTCACAGCACTCACCATAGCACATACCCTCCCCAGTGTCCATAACCCCACCCCCCCTCCCAACCCCCCTTCCCCCAGCAACCCTCAGTTTGTTTTGTGAGATTAAGAGTCACTTATGGTTTGTCTCCCTCCCAATCCCATCTTGCTTCATTTACTCTTCTCCTACCCCATTAACCCCCCATGCTGCATCTCCTCTCCCTCATATCAGGGAGATCATATGATAGTTGTCTTTCTCCGATTGACTTATTTCGCTAAGCATGATACCCTCTAGTTCCATCCACGTTGTCGCAAATGGCAAGATTTCATCTCTTTTGATGGTTGCATAGTATTCCATTGTTTATATATACCACATCTTCTTTATCCATTCGTCTGTTGATGGACATCTAGGTTCTTTCCATAGTTTGGCTATTGTAGACATTGCTGCTATAAACATTCGGGTGCACGTGCCCCTTCGGATCACTACGTTTGTATCTTTAGGGTAAATACCCAGCAGTGCAATTGCTGGGTCGTAGGGTAGTTCTATTTTCAACATTTTGAGGAACCTCCATGCTGTTTTCCAGAGTGGTTGCACCAGCTTGCATTCCCACCAACAGTGTAGGAGGGGTTCCCCTTTCTCCGCATCCTCGCCAGCATCTGTCATTTCCGGACTTGTTAATTTTAGCCATTCTGACTGGTGTGAGGTGGTATCTCATTGTGGTTTTGATTTGTATTTCCCTGATGCCGAGTGATATGGAGCACTTTTTCATGTGTCTGTTGGCCATCTGGATGTCTTCTTTGCAGAAATGTCTGTTCATGTCTTCTGCCCATTTCTTGATTGGATTATTTGTTCTTTGGGTGTTGAGTTTGCTAAGTTCTTTATAGATTTTGGACACAAGCCCTTTATCTGATATGTTGTTTGCAAATATCTTCTCCCATTCTGTCAGTTGTCTTTTGGTTTTGTGAACTGTCTCCTTGGCTGTGCAAAAGCTTTTGATCTTGATAAAATCCCAATAGTTCATTTTTGCCCTTGCTTCCCTTGCCTTTGGCGATGTTCCTAGGAAGATGTTGCTGTGGCTGAGGTCAAAGAGGTTGCTGCCTGTGTTCTTCTCAAGGATGTTGATGGATTCCTTTCTCACATTGAGGTCCTTCATCCATTTTGAGTCTATTTTCGTGTGTGGTGTAAGGAAATGATCCAATTTCATTTTTCTGCATGTGGCTGTCCAATTTTCCCAACACCATTTATTGAAGAGGCTGTCTTTTTTCCACTGGGCATTCTTTCCTGCTTTGTCGAAGATTAGTTGACCATAGAGTTGAGGGTCTATTTCTGGGCTCTCTATTCTGTTCCATTGATCTATGTGTCTGTTTTTGTGCCAGTACCATGCTGTCTTGATGATGACAGCTTTGTAGTAGAGCTTGAAGTCCGGAATTGTGATGCCACCAACTCTGGCTTTCTTTTTCAATATTCCTTTGGCTATTCGCGGTCTTTTCTGGTTCCATATAAATTTTAGGATTATTTGTTCCATTTCTTTGAAAAAAATGGATGGTACTTTGATAGGAATTGCATTAAATGTGTAGATTGCTTTAGGTAGCATAGACATTTTCACAATATTTATTCTTCCAATCCAGGAGCATGGAACATTTTTCCATTTCTTTGTGTCTTCCTCAATTTCTTTCATGAGTACTTTATAGTTTTCTGTGTATAGGTTCTTAGTCTCTTTGGTTAGGTTTATTCCTAGGTATCTTATAGATTTGGGTGCAATTGTAAATGGGATGGACTCCTTAATTTCTCTTTCTTCTGCCTTGTTGTTGGTGTAGAGAAATGCGACTGATTTCTGTGCATTGATTTTATATCCTGACACGTTACTGAATTCCTGTACAAGTTCTAGCAGTTTTGGAGTGGAGTCTTTTGGGTTTTCCACATATAGTATCATATCATCTGCGAAGAGTGATAGTTTGACTTCTTCTTTGCCGATTTGGATGCCTTTAATTTCTTTTTGTTGTCTGATTGCTGAGGCTAGGACTTCTAGTACTATGTTGAATAGCAGTGGTGATAACGGACATCCCTGCCGTGTTCCTGACCTTAGCGGAAAAGCTTTCAGTTTTTCTCCATTGAGAATGATATTTGCGATGGGTTTTTCATAGATGGCTTTGATAATATTGAGGTCTGTGCCCTCTATCCCTACACTTTGAAGAGTTTTGATCAGGAAGGGATGCTGTACGTTGTCAAATGCTTTTTCAGCATCTATGGAGAGTATCATATGGTTCCGGTTTTTTTTTTATTAATGTGTTGTATCACATTGATTGATTTGCGGATGTTGAACCAACCTTGCAGCCCTGGAATAAATCCCACTTGGTCGTGGTGAATAATCCTTTTAATGTACTGTTGAATCCTATTGGCTAGTATTTTGGTGAGAATTTTTGCATCTGTGTTCATCAAGGATATTGGTCTGTAGTTCTCTTTTTTGATGGGATCCTTGTCTGGTTTGGGGATCAAGGTGATGCTGGCCTCATAAAATGAGTTTGGAAGTTTTCCTTCCAGTTCTATTTTTTGGAACAGTCTCAGGAAAATAGGAATTAGTTCTTCTTTAAATGTTTGGTAGAATTCCCCCGGGAAGCCGTCTGGCCCTGGGCTTTTGTTTGTTTGGAGATTTTGGATGACTGTTTCAATCTCCTTCCTGGTTATGGGTCTGTTCAGGCTTTCTATTTCTTCCTGGTTCAGTTGTGGTAGTTTATATGTCTCTAGGAATGCATCCATTTCTTCCAGATTGTCAAATTTGTTGGCATAGAGTTGCTCATAATATGTTCTTATAATTGTCTGTATTTCTTTGGTGTTAGTTGTGATCTCTCCTCTTTCATTCATGATTTTATTTATTTGGGTCCTTTCTCTTTTCTTTTTGATAAGTCTGGCCAGGGGCTTATCAATCTTATTAATTCTTTCAAAGAACCAGCTCCTAGTTTCGTTGATTTGTTCTATTGTCTTTTTGGTTTCTATTTCATTGATTTCTGCTCTGATCTTTATGATTTCTCTTCTCCTGCTGGGTTTAGGGTTTCTTTCTTGTTCTTTCTCCAGCTCCTTTAGGTGTAGGGTTCGGTTGTGTACCTGAGACCTTTCTTGTTTCTTGAGAAAGGCTTGTACCGCTATATATTTTCCTCTCAGGACTGCCTTTGTTGTGTCCCACAGATTTTGAACCGTTGTATTTTCATTATCATTTGTTTCCATGAATTTTTTCAACTCTTCTTTAATTTCCTGGTTGACCCATTCATTCTTTAGAAGGATACTGTTTAGTCGCCATGTATTTGGGTTCTTTCCAAATTTCCTCTTGCGATTGAGTTCTAGCTTCAGAGCAGTGTGGTCTGAAAATATGCAGGGAATGATCCCAATTTTTTGATAACAGTTCAGACCTGATTTAGAACCAAGGATGTGATCTATTCTGGAGAATGTTCCATGGGCACTAGAGAAGAATGTGTATTCTGTTGCTTTGGGATGAAATGTTCTGAATATATCTGTGATGTCCATCTGGTCCAGTGTGTCGTTTAAGGCCTTTATTTCCTTGTTGATCTTTTGCTTGGATGATCTGTCCATTTCAGTGAGGGGAGTGTTAAAGTCCCCTACTATTATTGTATGATTGTTGATGTGTTTCTTTGATTTTGTTATTAATTGGTTTATATAGTTGGCTGCTCCCACATTAGGGGCATAGATATTTACAATTGTTAGATCTTCTTGTTGGACAGATCCTTTGAGTATGATATAGTGTCCTTCCTCATCTCTTATTATAGTCTTTGGCTTAAAATCTAATTGATCTGATATAAGGATTGCCACTCCTGCTTTCTTCT
>NW_022633392.1:0-6153 GCF_010015895.1 Lontra canadensis
TAGGGTTAGGATCGGCGCAGCAGCCAGGTAAAGAGCGTCTGAGCAGGGCCCCAACAGCATTCACACAGAGTCCATTCATGATCCTGTGCAAGCATAGAAGGATAGAACCCAGTGTCCGAATAGAAATGCGTTGACACAATATGGAACTCCCGTGTTGTAATCTTCAACATAGCATTTTTTTAAAAACTCCATATGTATTTTAGATATGTTGGTAACTCATAAGGGAGAAAATGACCATTTAGAAATGATAAACACTGACAATGAGTTTTCAGCATAGAAAACAAATACTGTCTATTTTCACAGATAGTAAAAACCAATTGGAAAGCATGGAATCATAGAGTCTAATACTTTTACACATATGATACTCTATTACTGAAGGGCATATTTTATTACCACTATAGATACATACTTAAAGTGTTTTCCATGTGTGCATACACAGGTATAATGAATGTACTGCAGCACACTGAAACGTCTGGGAATGATTTGGTGGAGTCTATAATGAACAGCTAAATTTAGTTCTTAGAGTTTGTGAACTACCACCACCTGTTCCTTTAGACAATGGACCATTATGCAAACCAATACAGCTTTTCTGTTTCAAGAACATTCCCTAGTAAAAAGAAACCCATTTACCATTCCTAAAGCAACACACAGACCAAGTTCCATTTCACTCACCTTTGCTCAACTTTTCTGTGGGGTCTAAGGTATTTCCCTACCTCCATTCCAAGTCATTGTCTAAAGACAGTATTGGAGACTGGCATTTAGTTGTACACAGTAAGTGCAAAGGCTGACTATACCAAAACTGGGTTATCCATAGGCTTTTCCTAAGCAAAAGGATGCTTTCTGTGATGACTTCACATGTCTTCATGTGGTACAGAGATCTGCACTTTGCCTCTAGGACATAGGAGATGAAGGCAATTGCAAACTCCGCTATGGTTTCCCAAAAGCAATGACCTGCCTGTATGACAGGGAGTCCCTTATGAGCACAGGAGAGGGTGCTGTGACACTCAGCTGTGGCTGGGCTGGCACTGAAAACCAAATGCATTTCCCTGGCTGACGTCTCTGGGGAGCAGATGCCCCACACTGTTAATGAGCCCCTGTTACTGAGCTGTTTAGAGATGGCCACCCTCAGGGAGAATGATGATCAAGGACAAAGCCAGAGGAGACCTCATCTGTCTCCTTTGTTATTTCACATATTTCACAGAGGACAAATAACTCCCGTGATCTCCCCAGCCACCTTGGCTATCATCTGTGAATCATCTATAGGTTTTACAAGTCACCTTAGATTTTTATCCTCACAGCTGACCAAATATTTACATATAAACAATTTAGCTATATAATTTTAATGTAAATATGTAAATAAATTATTAATTTAATTTCACTCATAACCAATGTATATGGAATCACAGAGCTAATAATTAGGCACATTCTTTTTTTTTATAAACATATAATGTATTTTTATCCCCAAGGGTACAGGTCTGTGAACAGCCAGGTTTACACACTTCACAGCACTCACCATAGCACATACCCTCCCAGTGTCCATAGCCCCACCCCCTTTCCCGAACCCCGACCCCCAGCAGCCCTCAGTTTGTTTTGTGAGATTAAGAGTCACTTATGGTTTGTCTCCCTCCCGATCCCATCTTGTTTCATTTATTCCTTTCCTCCCCACAAACCCTCCATATTGCATTTCCACTTTCTCTTATCAGGGAGATCATATGATAATTGTCTTTCTCCAATTGACTTATTTCACTAAGTATAATACACTCTAGTTCCATCCACGTTGTTGCAAATGGCAAGATTTCATTTCTTTTGATGGCTGCATAGTATTCCATTGTATATATACTACATCTTCTTTATCCATTCATCTGTTTTTGGACATCTAGATTCTTTCCATAGTTTGGCTATAGTGGACATTGCTGAATTAGGCGCATTCTTATCATTACCATGAATATAAAGGAAGGCAACCAAATTCTACCAAACTTCTTTTTTTTTTTAATTTGAGAGAAAGAGAGAGAGAGAGAGAATGAGAGGAGAGAAGGTCAGAGTGAGAAGCAGACTCCCCAGGGAGCTGGGAGCCCGATTCGGGACTCGATCCTGGGACTCCGGGACCATGACCTGAGCCGAAGACAGCCGCTTAACCAACTGAGCCACCCAGGCAGCCCTCTACCAAACTTCTAATAGAGCAAAGGGAAAACAAAATCTCAAATCATCTAGAACACTGTTCAGTTTATGTGGATAGGTTTGTGATATACTCAAACAGTTTTTTTAAAAAATCATCTCTTTTTAACAGGACACATACGATTTAATTTCAACTAGTCTTGCATTTAAGTTCCAAATGATTTTTACTCTTTGGGGATAGTTAAAATAATCACTACAGAAAAATGGGAGGAAGTTCGGTGATTTGTGACTGTTTCTCCTAGATCCGTAAGTTCCAGATTCATTGACCATGTTCAACCAAAAGAGATTAACTATTTCCTGCTAAAAAAAAAAGTTCTTAGATTTGAATTTTCCCCGTTATCCCTATACCACGTAGATCCTCTCCTGAGACTCAGAGGGGGAACTGGCAGCCACTACAGCGTGGGTGTCCTGACTAGGGAAGGAATCACAGACCTGCTGTTAACCCTTTGTGTCCCAGGTCCCACTCAAAGCCAGCCTTACACGCTCAAGTCACTTTGACAATCGTGAGGCATTATCTAGAGACGCTGACCCACACTCACATTCCTAGATCCAATATTATCCAGGACAGTGCTCTGTCGCCTGCCCCAAGATACACATATAAGAACACTCCACAGCAGTGTCATTGGTATTAACCAAAACCCGGATAAATCCAAAGACCCATGCACAGTAAACTGGTAAATTATGACCTATTCATACAGGAGTATTTTCCAACAATATGAATAAAACTCCAACTAAACAAATTGAAACAATCTTTTCACATAAAATGCTGAGAAAAGGATGCAAGTTACAAAGTAAACAATCATGCAATTGCACTACTGGGTATTTACCCCAAAGATACAGATGTAGTGAAAAGAAGGCCCATCTGTACCCCAATGTTTATAGCAGCAATGGCCACGGTCACCAAACTGTGGAAAGAACCAAGATGCCCTTCAACGGATGAATGGATAAGGAAGATGTGGTCCATATACACTATGGAGTATGATGCCTCCATCAGAAAGGATGAATACCCAACTTGTAGCAACATGGATGGGACTGGAAGAGATTATGCTGAGTGAAATGAGTCAAACAGAGAGAGTCAATTATCATATGGATTCACTTATTTGTGGAGCATAACAAATAGCATGGAGGACAAGGGGAGATGGAGAGGAAAAGGGAGTTGAGGGAAATTGGAGGGGGAGGTGAACCATGAGAGACTGAGGACTCTGAAAAACAACCTGAGGGTTTTGAAGGGGTGGGGGGTGGGAGGTTGGGGGAACCAAGTGGTGGGTATTGAAGAGGGCAGGTATTGCACGGAGCATTGGGTGTGGCGCAAAAACAATGAATTCTGTTACGCTGAAAAGAAATTAAAAAAAAATGACTGCATTAGAAAAAAGGAAAGAAAAAAAAGCATTAAAATACTAAAAAAAAAATACAAAAAATAAAAACCTTCTGCACAGCAAAAGAAACAATCAAGAAAATGAAAAGTCAGCCTATGGAAAGGGAGAAAATACTTACATATCTTCTACCTGATAAGGGGTCATATCGAAAACACATAAGAAACTGACGCTGTTCAATACAAATCAAAACCGCAGTCAGATCCCAACTCACACAGGTCAGAATGGCCAAAATTAACAAGTCAGGAAATGACAGATGCTGGTGAGGATGCAGAGAAAGGGGAACCCTCCTGCCCTGTTGGTGGGAATGCAATCTGGTGCAACCACTCTGGAAAACAGTGTGAAGGTTCCTCAAAAAGTTGAAAATAGAGCTCCTTAGGACCCAGCAATCGCACTACTCAGTTTTTACCCTAAAGATACAAATGTAGGGATCTGAAGTGGCATGTGCACCTGAATGTTTATAGCAGCAATGTCCACAATAGCCAAACTATGGAAAGAACCTAGATGTCCATCAACAGACAAATGGAGAAAGAAGAAGTGGTATATATATACACAATGGAATACTATGCAGCCATCAAAAGCAATGAAATCTTGCCATTTGCAACAACGTGGATTAAACTAGCAGGTATTATGCTGTGCGATATAAGTCAATCAGAGAAAGACAATTATCATATGATCTCCCTGATATGAGGAAGCTCAATGGCAATGTGGGGGTTTGGGAGTAGGAAAGGAATAAATGAAATAAGATGAGATCGGGAGGGAGACAAACCATAAGGGACTCTTAATCTCACAAAACAAACTGACGGTTGCTGGGAGTGGGGGAGTAGGGAGAGGGTGGTGAGGTTATGGATGTTGGGGAGGGTTTTTGCTATGGTGAGTGCTACGAAGTGTGTAAACCTGGTGATTCACAGACCTATATCACTGGGGCTAATAACACATTATATGTTAATTAAAAAATAAAAGTTAAAGGAAAAAAGAAACTCATGCAATTTAGTGGAATAAAAACCAACAATTGCACTTTTTTTAAAGGACAGAGGAACTGAATTGACATTTTTCCAAAGAAGACATACAACTGCCCAATACCTACATGGAAGGTATTCAACATCACTATTCATCCAGAAGATGCAAATCACAACCACAGATATCACTCACACCTGTTAGAATGGCTATTGTCAAAAAGACAAAAGATAACAAGAGTCAGTGAGGGAAAACTCATGCGCAATTGATGGGAATGTAAACTGATACAGCCTCCATTGATAGCAGTGAGGAGGTTCCTCAAAAAAATAAAAACGTAACTGCTATTGTATCCAGTAACTAAATTCTAGGTAACCATCCAAAGGAAATGAAATCAGGATATTACAGAGATGTACGTCCTCCCATATTCACAGAAGCACTATGCACGATGGCCAAATGTGGAGACAACATAAGTGTCCACACAGATGAATGGAGAAAGAGGATGTGGCATAAGTATCGAAAGCAATATTATTCACCCAGGAGAAGGAAGGAAATCCTGCCATTTGTGACAGCATGGATGGACCTTAAGGGCATTACTGTTAGGTGAAACAAGTCAGAAGAGCAAGACAAACACTCTGTGATCTCACACAACTGTGGGATCCAGAAAAGCTGAACTTGTAGGTACAGAGAGTAGAAATGTGGTTACCAGGGGTAAGGGCAGGAGAAGTGGGAGATTTTAGGCAAAAGGAACCGACTACCAGTTATCACATGAGAGTCCTGAGGAGCTAAGGCACCACATGGTCCGTGGTGCACGGAGTTACTGTGATTGTATTACAGACTTAAAGTGGCTGAGAGTAAATCTCAAATCGTTCTCAGCACAAAGAAAAAAGGGTAATTATGTGATGAGATGGAGGTTTGACTAACCCTAGGGTGGTAACAGTTTTGTTATATGTAGATATTCACATTTTCTACTCCTAAAATTTGCTCAATGCTACATGTCAGTTCTATCTTAGTATATCTGGGGGGAAAATAAATAAATACAAGAGATATCATTCAATTTGTTCATCCCATTTCTTATTCCTTGCCTAAGGTCAGATTTTTCCTACTATTTAATGCAAAAATCTCCCTACAGGGGCGCCTGGGTGGTACAGTTGTTTCAGAGTCAGACTCCTAGTTTGGGCTCAGGTTGTGTTCTGAGCTCAAGCCCCAAGTCAGGCTCCACGCTCAGGGCAGACTCTGCTTAAGGTTCTCTCTCACTCTCTGCCCCTCCCTGCCACTGGGTGGCTCAGTCTGTTAAACATCTGCCTTTGGCTCAGGTCATGATCTCAAGGTCCAGTGTTGGAGCCCCACATTGTGCTCCCTGCTCAGTGGGGAGTCTGCTTCTCCCTCTCCCTCTGCTGCTCCCTTCCCCATTCATGCGCTCTCTCTCTCTCTCTCTCTCAAATAAATAAATAAAATCTTAAAAAATAAGAGTAACTTCTTTTAAAAAATCTTTCCACAAAGTTATTAAATGAGATTTTCTAGAGTTATCCAATGTAAAAACACAGCCCACTATTTCTGATCAAAATTTAAATCCAGAGAATGAAAGAATGACATTTCTAAACTTATTAACTTATGTGTATCTTTTATGACAACAAAAAGAGCATAGTTT
>NW_022633393.1:151-6149 GCF_010015895.1 Lontra canadensis
ACTCTGGAAAACAGCACGAAAGTTCCTCAAAAAGTTGAAAATAGAACTATCCTACGACCCATCAATTGCACTACTGGGTATTTGCCCTAAAGATCCAAATGTAGTGATCCGAAGGGGCATGTGCACCCGAATGTTTATAGCAGCAATGTCCACAATAGCCAAACTATGGAAAGAGCCTAGATGTCCATCAACAGATGAATGGATAAAGAAGATGTGTATATATATACAATGGAGTACTATGCAGCCATCAACAGAAATGAAATCTTGCCCTTTGCAATGACATGGATGGAACTAGAGGGTATTATGCTTAGTAAAATAAGTCAATCAGAGAAAGACAGTTATCATGTGATCTCCCTGATATGAGGAATTTCAGAGGCAAAGTGGTGGGTTTGGTGGGTAGGGGGGAAAAGTGAAAAATGATGGGATTGGGAGGGAGACAAACCATAAGAGACTCTTAATCTCACAAAACAAACTGAGGGTTGTCTGGGAAGGTAGGCAAAGAGAGGGTGGTTGGGTTAAGGACATTGGGGAGGGTATGTGCTATGGTGAGTGCTGTTAAGTGAGCAAGCCTGGCAATTCACCGACCTGTAGCCCTGGGGCTAATAATACATTATATGTTAATTTAAAAAGATGATAAAAAATAAATATATGAGCATATTATTTTTGGCGCTTGAAAATAACATTTTAATATTTATGTGAGCGGTTAGAGTATGAAGACTAGTCACCTTGATTTGAGAGTGAAAAGGGATAGTTCACTTTCATTTTGTTGGTGAGAGTATAAATTGAGGAAAGATATCTAGAAATTCTAAATCCAAATATTTAGCCTAACAAAAAAACTAAGTTTGTAAATAGAGCATCCTACTAACATACACATACCAATTCATAAAAACAATTCTTTACAGATTTCAAGGCAATTATATATATTATATATTATTATTACGTATAATATATACAGTTTCTATTATATATGACATCTTATTTTAAGACAATAATATATTTTAAGCCAACATATTATTTAAGACAATTATTTAAGACATAAAGATGCAATTGGCTATACAGTTGACCCTTGACCAACACAGGTTGCAACTACCTGAGTCCATTTATAATGTGGATTTTTTTCGATAAATATACTGGAAAAGTTTTTACAGATTTGTGAAATTTTAAAAACTCACAGACAAACTTCATGGCTTACTGAAAAATTAAAACAGGTGTTATTGTACGAATACAGTATATAATACATATACCATACAAAAATATGTGCTCTTGACTATTTATGATGTCAGTAAGGCTTCCAGTCAACAGTAGGTTATGAGTAGTTAGTGTTTGGGGAGGCCAACAGTCATACACGGATGTCTGACTGTGGGGAGTGTTGGTGCCTCTAATCCCATTGTGTGTGTGTGTGTGTGTATCATGCTCTTTCCTACTAGACACATTAAAGGGATTATCTAGCACTGCCACAAAGAGAGATCATCCATCATTATCCATTAACTGACTTGGAATAATATCTACAGTATATTTTATGTGAAAAAGGGAATGAAAATATTATGAACATTATAATGCAAAAGTGGATTTTTTTATAAGATGAGGAAATTTTATCTATTGGTAGTCCCCTGGGACAGAGTTTCATGTATATTTGAGAAAAAATGGTTTAGAGTGTTGTAGAGCCATGAGGGCCATACTCATGTAGCAGGTGCTTGTCTTCAAAAGAGGGCAGAGAGGGGCTCCTGGGTGGCTCAGTGGGTTAAAGCCTCTGCCTTCGGCTCAGGTCCTCGGATCGAGCCCCGCATCGGGCTCTCTGCTCAACAGGGAGCCTGCTTCCTCCTCTCTCTCTGTCTGCTGCTCTGCCTGCTTGTGATCTTTGTCAAATAAATAAGCAAATAAAATCTTTAAAAAAAAAAAAAAGAGGGCAGAGATTGTGAACACAGGCATTTAGTTCATCAAGATGGGTTTGGACACATTGATGATGGGGTGTCAGCTCAGGAAGAACCAACCAAATTATTGTGTGTAACAAAATAGATATCTGAGTGATATCTGTTAAGAAGAGGCCAGATATTGGTGAAGGAAGTAGGGGAAGGAAATGTAGGTAGCTCTGTGATCCGGGTTGATACAAAATAAATTGTCATGGGGATTTTTATGTTTTTTTTTTTTAAATTGTGGGATGTGTGATGTAAACAACTGCATTCATCTCCTCAGTGAAATCCACAGTAAGTTTTGCATAGCTCACCATGAATAAGAGTGTATGTTTCCAGAATGTGAATAAGAGAATATGCTGAATTATGTGTCCAGCACGGACACAGCCACGGAGATGCTGAAGTGAGAGGAACAGACCAGTGATGTGTTTGTACCTTGTGCAAAAGTCAAGAGGGACAAGGGCCGGAGCTCTCCATACAACGCACCGAAGTGTTAACTGCCATTTGTTGTTTTCTGTTTCTTCGTTTCAAATTATAGATAGCCTAATCTTTCATAACAAACATGTGCTGATAGCTAGGAAATCTATTGTTTTCATTAAAAGAGCTGTGCTCATCCGGTGGCTTGTTCAGAGTTTCATCCATACTGATTGAGTGTGGGTCATATGCCAGGTGTCATGTGTTTCTTGACTTTTAAAATCTTACTTACTCAAAACTCCCATCAGCCTGACCGGGGTTTCCTTGCAACTGCATGAGTTCAAGGTGCTCCTTACAAAGCCCTTTGTCCTTCCTTTCTCTTGGCCCAGACGTCACCCTGCATCACAGCACAAAAGTGTCTCCACCTCCTCCCACTCCTTGGTAATACATCCTTTAGAGACAGTGGCCACACCAATCTCGTCCTGTCTGCCATCTGCTCCCAGAGGCCCTAGGTGATACTGCTGGTGACAAATAGCTTCCAAGTCTGAGCATTTGACACACACATCTTGCCCACATCCTAACTATCAGGTCATGAAATGTCATTCAGTGATTCAGTCCTGCCTGATACTCAAACCAGAAAATACTGCTTAGTAAGAATCAAGTGAGTAGCATCTTGATGGCAACCAAAAATAGCCAACAACTCGGAGCATTTATTTGCTATGGTAGTTTTTGCTTTTGGTTCTGTTTGCTCCCCTGCTCCCAGCATGGCATCCCAACCAGAATCTCACTGAATCTCCAGAAACCTTAGTATTGGGTGCCCTGAAGTACAATTGCCCGTACCTGTGAGTTGCCTTCTTGGGTTTCCCATTAAAATTTTGAGTAAAGCATATAAGCAAATATATTAATATATATCCTGTATATACCACTCTAATTTGGTCAATATCTGCCCAAGATTTTATGATATAACAGAAAAAATGTGTAGTCTTATTTTTGCAGTCCTAGCAACAAATGTCAGTCTCAAATATTTATTTAAGAGAATTTAATTAATAGAAATTATTAATTTAATTAATAGAAAATGCTGGAAGAAAGAGGTAAAAATGTTAATAAGAGTTGTTCTTGGGCAGGACATTGATCTATAGTTTTTTAAAATAAATTGCATAAATTTTATGTATTTGGCATGCATATTAGTCAGAGACCAGTCCAGAGAAAAAGAGAACACGCCAATTATTTAAACAGATGCATTTGCTGTATGGAATTGTTAACCACATATTTCAGAATTGGAGTAGCAAAAAGAAAGCACAAAGACATTATGGAATAGGAACTGTACAAAGCAGCTGCTACCCTCAGAGGTCAGGGAACAAAAGAAAGTGATTATAATTTTTATTTTTATTATTATTATTTTCTTTGACAGACAGAGATCACAAGTAGGCATAGAGGCAGGCAGAGAGAGAGAGAGAGAGAGAGAGAGGAGGAAGCAGGCTCCCCGCAGAGCAGAGAGCCCGACGCGGGGCTCAATCCCAGGACCCTGGGATCATGACCTGAGCTGAAGGCAGAGGCTTTAACCCACTGAGCCACCCAGGTGCCCCAAGAAAGTGATTATAATTTTTAAACCATGGATGCTTGAAGAGGGGTTGAGGGCTGGCCTATGTGGCTAGAGCTGAGCTTGGCATAGAAAGAGCTGTGCACTTAGTGTAAGTCCTTCTGCGGCTCAGAGGGATCACAGTGCTGCAATCCTGACCTCAGATCATGGAGTCATTGCTGGTGTAACTGCAGGGAGTGCAGAAATGGGCAGGAGCCATCCTGTACCACTCCTCTCACCAAGACATATCCCTCTGGGGCTCACTTTGAGCCGCCCCAAGGATAGAGTTGGAAGCTCAAGGGGGAATGTAGTTGTCTGAGATGACCCACAAATCCCAAAGAGGGAAGTATGGGTTGAAGCTTAGGACAACAACAAAATACTTGGCAGAGCATATATCACTTCAGTGGGAAAAAAAAAAAAAAAAGGCACCCCCCCCATGTTTTATTAAAGTCAACAGACCATTTAGTGCCTAGATGGGTGTCTATCCACAGCAGAAGATCATTGATGGAAGTCCAAGGTTACTTGGCCATTAACAAGCTAATTGCAATTAGCAAAATGTGGTATAAAATCTCCTCACACTATGCCAAATTTATAAAAACAACAACAACAACAGCTCAATAGACCTTCACAAGAGTAGAACATCTTGGGAAATTATTGTGAGATATAAAGTTTGAGGACTTGGCTTCCAGAAGTTGAGAAAGAGAGTTGAATTCAGTAATTGCTTTTACATTTTCAGAGCTCAGATATTTTCTGTTTAAAGCAGAAGCAGTTTGATCTTTGGGTGACTGTATTCCTGATTTGACCCATTTTTCAGTAAATGAGTACACACACGGAGAAAGTGATGATGCCTCGATTTGCACAGTGGTATCCATCAGGGTGCAGTAAAGAACTGGATTTCCTGGAATCATTCCAATGAGTAGAATTTATTGCAGGGGAGCAAGCATGGGTCTGAGAACCCAGAGATGAACCACTGCTGGAAGCCACTGCATCCCCTGGGGACAAAAAAGCAAGGGGATAATCTGAAGAGGAGGCAGTGGCTCTTGGAATTCTACAGTGTGGAGGAACATTGCAATCACTCTCACTCCAGAGCTACAACCAGGAGTAAGAAGGAGAAATTCTGAAGCTTCCTCGAGGCTAGGCATATTCTGCCAGTGCTCAGGTGGACGAACCCTCACCTCTGAAAATCTATTATGGTAGCCTGGGTTATGCAGAACAAGGCCATAGCCTTTCTGTGTAAAGGTCAAGGCAAGCATGAACAGAGATTAATTTAAAACGAGGATGATCAGCAAAAGAGCTCCAAACGGTTTTCCAGCCCACCGTTATAATGCAACTTGTGACTGAGTAGCTTTCTTTTTTTAAATTAATTAATTAATTTTTTAATGAGCGGATTTCTGTATGAAGGTTATGACTAGTTTACAGGATAAGAACTAGTTTGGATGACTGAGAGGTTTTATGTTCTGCCAACAGCTAAGGATCCATCCAGATTGCACATATTTTTTTAAAAATATCTTATTTCCTATGATAATAATTATCTATTCATTTTTATCGAACTCACAGTGTCTATCATAAATTTTACACATTTCTTGTGGAGATAAACCACGACGTCCCATAACAGGGGACCCTAAAACAGGATCTTTGGTGAATCTTCCAATGGCAAGTGGTTTAAATGTCAGACCGTGAACAAGACAAATTATGGCAAATATAAGCAAAAGTAATAGAAACA
This sequence comes from Lontra canadensis, assembly GCF_010015895.1. Lineage (NCBI taxonomy): Eukaryota > Metazoa > Chordata > Mammalia > Carnivora > Mustelidae > Lontra > Lontra canadensis. The sequence continues at coordinate 5,778 of NW_022633393.1, forward strand.
AAATGCGAATACAAATCTTTTCCTTGTATTTTGTACAGAATATTATTTAGAAATGTGTTTGAGAGATGGTTAATACAGCTAGACTACATCGGAATGAAGTCTTTTTAAGATAAATTTTTATTTATCAGCTGCAATTTTGACACACCTTAGTGCTGCTTATTAATGTATTCCCAAATCTTTGTCTTCTAGGAAGGGGTGAAAGTGGCAATCCCCTTATTCTTTACTTTGGCAAATAAAATGTGAATGGCAGTGTCATGTTCATTCCTAGGGGCACTTGAAGACTCTCCCCGCACTGCCACAGTTAGCAGCAATTCTGCAAAGACTGGCCACAGTGTAGGCTCAGGTCCTTAATGAGAAGAATGCAGGGACTCA
>NW_022633394.1:0-4795 GCF_010015895.1 Lontra canadensis
TCTATCAGAGTGGAATATGTCCTACTCAGGTCTACAGGTAGAATACTGTCACATTTAGTATCATTTAGTTATGACAGAGAGCTACATGTGACTGAAAACTAGCTATGCCCTAGATGAATCCCTGCTTATTTCAAGCAAAATTTCATAAGAATAAAAATGTAGTACAATAAATATTAAACATATGCATTTGTGAGTTTGAGGGGTTTTTTGTTTGTTTTTAATAATAGCCCTGTAGATCAGGGCTCATGACTTTTTTTTTTTCCCCTTTAGATTTTATTTATTTATTTGACAGACAGAGATCACAAGTAGGCAGAGAGGCAGGTAGAGAGAGAGGGGGAAGCAGGCTCCCTGCTGAGCAGAGAGCCTGATGTGGTACTTGATCCCAGGATCCTGAGATCATGACCAGAGCCAAAGGCAGAGGCTTGACCCACTAAGCCACCCACGCACCCCATTTTTTTTTTATTAAGTAGGATTTGTCAGTTTCTAGAAGTAATTTAAGATGGAAGTTTGTACCTTTTGACCACTTTCACCCAATTCAAAAGGTGCAAATATGTCAAGAGTTGCAAACTTTTACTTGCAAGATAAATATGTTCTAGGAATATAACATAGAACACAATGAGTAGAGTTAACAATACCGAAGAGTATATTTGGAATTTGCTAGAAGACTAGATTTTAAAAGATCTTATCACAGGAAAAAAATTGTGACTATATGAGGTGATGGACATTCACTAAAAACTTGCTGTGATGATCATTGCAAGTTTATGAGGCAATTACATTTTAATAAGATGGGGGGATGGAAGCAATTTAAAGATATGCTCTGATGATTTAGGGAAAAACAAGATAAACAGGTGCCTGAGTTGGGGCTCTTGAGAAAGGGACTCCAGGTTTGTATTAATTATTTTAAGATGCTTTTCCAATTTCGTGGGGCAAATCTTCACTCTCACTCCCAAGTAATTAGTGTCACATCTAGCATGAGCGAGAATAAAGGTATACTTCCCCACAAAAAAATGTAATAAACATTTTGATAGGAATCCTATTCTTTGCTAAATTTGTGCTATAAAGTAGATCAACAAATATTTAAGTCAAATCAACAAATATTTAATGAGAGTATTATGGTGGAATATTCAATTGCTTAAACTATAAATTCAGCTTTCTTAAAAATAACCTCGACTTTTGAAATTTCCTTTCACTGAAAAATCAGTCCAGGCAAAATGGTAATTGACTTACGAACTTTTAACTGAACCCGACAGAATGCTGTCCTTTTTATGCCATCTCTTCAACTTAATCTTCTTCTGCTGTTCTATTTATATGCTAAAAGAGGGTATTGAGCCAATCAATGAAATTTTATGACCCTGTGTTCCTGAACCACCTAGATCACCATCTGAATTCCCCCACTGCACCTTTCACCTGTGCTCAGGCCCCAAGTCTCTCAGAGGATGTATTAGGCAGCTGCTTCCATAACAAAACACCAAAAACTGAGTGGTTTAAGCAACAGACATTTATTTCTCCCAGTTCTGGAGGCTGGAAGTCCAAGATCTGGGCACCAGCAGGGTTGAGTTCTGTGGAGAGCTTTCTTTCCAGCTTGCAGATGACTGGCTTCTCACTCTGTGCTCACAGGCAGAAAGAGAGAGAGACATCAAGCTCTCTGACTTCTCTCCTATCCAGACATTAATCCCATTATGAAGGCCTGCTCTCTCCTGACATAATATAGATCTACTTAATCTCCCAAAGGCCACACCTCCAAAAGAAAGGGGGGAAGATGAGGAGGTTGCACAATTCTGTCCATAGGAGGGGATATGCAAGATCCAGACAAAGAAGAGCCTCCAAGGGATGGTACACGTACTGGGAGACCTGACTAAAGTCGGCTCTTTTGTTATCCTCCAGCTCTCCTGGGGATTCTTCCAGTCTGGGAACAAAAAGTAAATGTGGTAACTGCTGAAAGCTCATTTCTCAGGATCACTAAATGAATGAACATCATTGTGTAACCCTGAAGGATGTTTTCTACCCCAAAGTGTAAAAAAAAATTACATCTTTGAAGTGATGCCTATGGACAGTGAGTTTTCCTGAAATGACATCTCTAAGGAGAAACCAAATGCCTAGGTAGGAGTATAACTTTCTTAACTAATCTTACTTTTTTAAAGTATTTTTACTTTTCTTGACTTAGAAATGGATAGGGTAAATTTTCACAAACCTGAAGAACAATTCAATTTATGATTTCTAAACTAAAACGCTATTGTGTTGAAAAGAGAAGTGAATGATGAGTATCCAGGCAAATCATTTCTGTGAAAACTCAGTTTCAAAAAGACACTGAATTTCATTCATGATTTATCCTTTAAGGAAAGGAAAATATAATTATTAACCATAGAGATTAACTGGAAAGGATGTCTGTTCTGTGCTTTATTCTGTATAAAATGAAATGTAATTATGACTTCTGTTGTAAATTTCAGTAAAGCCATGATTTAATACTACAGCAAGGGTGCCATTAAAATGTGAATATTAACTTTCCAATAATTTCTAGAAATTGAAATGGAATCTGTTTGGCAATAACATGACATTTTGATACCAATGAAAATATTTCATGGAGTTATGTAAACAATAAAAATAAGTGTTTTGTAAAAATTTATCCAGAAGGACTTATAACTAGGAAAAACAATCATAATTAACAAGATTTCATAAAGTGCTCAGCAGCCAAAGATAACTTTTTTTTTTTTTTTTTTTAAAGATTTTATTTATTTGTCAGAGAGAGAGAGAGCGCGAGTGAGCACAGGCAGACGGAGCAGCAGGCAGAGGCAGAGGGAGAAGCAGGCTTCCCGCCAAGCTAGGAGCCTGTTGTGGGACTCGATCCCAGGACACTGGGATCATGACCTGAGTCAAAGGCAGCTGCTTAACCAATTGAGCCACCCAGGTGTCCCCATATACTTGGGTTTTATTTCATTTTTTTCAATTTAAAAAAAAATAACTTTAGACACACAGAAAGATTGCAAAAATAATACATAGTCCCCTTCACTAAGCTTCCTCTAGCATTAATATATTATAAAACCATGGAATATGAAACAGTACAGCTATCAACACCCAAAAGAAAAAAAAATCATTGGTGCAATTCTGTTAATGAAACATTAAACATTACTCTGTTAATGAAACACCAGTCTTTCCACTAATGTCACTTTCATGATTCTATGTAGGTTCAACATTGCACTTGTATTTCCTTTAGAGTCTTTCAGTTGTTTTTTAATTCAATTTTATAAATCAAGCATTTGACCTGGTATAATCTAGGTGTGATTCTTTTTCAGTAATTTTTCTGGTGTTTGGTCATCTCTTTCATTCATCATACATTTTTCTTCAAATTGGAAATCTTTTTCAATTCTATTTTTGAATAATTTTGTGATCCTGCCATATAAAATGTCTTCTTCAGTAATTCTAGTTTTCTTTAAGTTGGATTTCTGTTCTCCATTTATTATGGTGCTCTTTTCTTTCATTGATTCTTTATCTTTTATTTCCTGTATTCTACAAAAATCTCTCCGTTTGACCTGCATGTCATTCATTCATTTTTAGCTGATATATCTTTGATTCTCCATTAAGTCAAAATCAAGTTTAGAAGAAAGCTCTTGCATTTTTACTTGTAAATATTTTCCTTTATATTATGTGGCTCCATTTGTATTTCAGAGTAATCTTTCCTTGTAGAACATTGTTTGTCACTGACCTTCAGAAGTCACAAATCACAGAGGAGGCATATACTTGAAAATTTAATTATAGTGCATGGTACCCAGAGGTTCCACTTGAGATGTGCTATGGAACAATAGAGAAGGAACTTCTGATCTTGTCTTGGTGACAGCAGAAGTGTTCACAGAGCAGTTATTACTTCAATACAGTCTTCAATAAAGTGAGAATTTCCTTTTTTAAAATAGATGTTGATCATCTCTAAAAAGATGTTGATCTCGATTTCCACAGCAAGTCATAAGAGAAGGTAAAAAGCTTAATGCAAACAATTGAACCTTGAACCGGTCGCAGGCTCGGTGAGCTCGGAGCACGGCCAGAGGCCAGGCAGACGGGAGTAATTGGACGCTGTTCCCTGAGGGCGCACTGAGGAGTGGGACCCCGAGCTCTCGGCTCCTCCGGGCCGGAGACTGGGAGGCCGCCATCTTCATTCCCGTCCTCCAGCCCAAAGATAACTTTTAAACCAGCTGAAGGTGATTAGGTCATTGCTGGTCCTAAGTTCATAAGATCTGACCACCTGTAGAGATTTTTTTTTTAGAGCACTTAAAAGAATTAGTTTTCCAACTATGGACAAGCTGGGAGAGTCTCTCTCTTTTAAGTGACCTTCTATCGTGCCAAAGTAATGAAATTGAACGCCTTCCCTCTGCTTTTCAAACAGCTGTTCTATGGTGCAGGAGTAAATGTGTAACCCAGTACCGGCTGGAAAAAGACAGGAATTTCCTATTTCTGAATGTATTATGGAGCCTAGATTTTGTTTTCAGGATAAAATGTGTCCAAAAGCAACCAAATTCAAGAAGAGGGCTGTGAAATCATCCAGTGGATGAGTAACCATCCAGTTCAACTGGCTGAGGCAAGCAAGCTGTCTGGTTAGGAAGCATCCTGCTTATTGTACTGACCATGCTGTATTAGAGGGAATCTTTCCTATGCTTTTAACTGAGATCATTATAGCATGATAATATTAACAATAGCAACATCTTGGGTGCCTGGGTGGCTCAGTCATTTCAGCATCTGCCTTTGGCTCAGGTCATGATCTCAGAGTCCTGGAATCAAGCCCCACATGGCGGGGGGGGGGGGGGGGGGG
>NW_022633394.1:4895-6148 GCF_010015895.1 Lontra canadensis
GGGGGGGGGGGGGGGGGGGGGGGGGGGTCCTCACTCAGCAGGGAGCCTGCCTCTCCCTCTCCCTCTGCTGCCCTGCTTGTGCTCGCTTATTCTGTCAAATAGCAACATCAGAAGTACAAAAGCAATATTGTGTAGATTGTTTTTTCTTTCTCAATGTGAACATCACTGATCATTAAATTTCTAAAGCCTATTGAGGATTTTTGAAGTCAAATAATAATGATTATGACTATAATAACAGGAGGCATTTTGTTAACTAAAACATGCTTATCTTTTAACTCTACTTTAGTAAAGGTACTTAAAATTACCTTCTAAGCCTAAACAAATAACAAAAAAATATATAATTTTTAAAGATTTTATTTTTAAGTAACCTCTATACCCAATGTGGGGCTTGAGCTCACAACCCCAAGATCAATAGTTGCATGCACTCCTGAATGAACCAGGTGTCCCTAAAAATATTGTTTATTAATGTGTCATAAGGGGCAGAAGGAGAAGAAGCCTCCCTGCTGAGCAAGGAGCCTGATATGGGGCTTGATACCAGGACCCCGAGATTGTGACCTGAGAAGAATGCAGACACATGACCGACTGAGCCACCCAGACACCCCACATAAAGTTTCTTTTAAATAGACTTAATTTTTTGAAGCAGTTTTTGATTTACAGCAAAACTGAGTGGAAAGTGAAAAGTTCTCATATACTCCTACACACATACACACACCAAGCTTCTTCCACTATCAACATTACACACACACCAAAGACATATATTTGTTACTATCGGTGAACCTACAGTGACACATTATTATCACCTGAAGTCCATTGGTTACATGAAGGCTCACACTTGGTGTTGTACATTCTAAAGATTTCATTTAAAAAAAAAATATATATATATATATATATTTCATATTCTCCACCATAACAGTATTATAGGGGATAATTTCACTGCCCTATAAATCTTCCGTGCTTCACCTATTCGTCCCTTCCTCCTGACTAACCCCTGGCAGCTACTGATCTTTTTCCTGTCTCTATAGTTTTGCATTTTCAACAATGTCATATAATTAGAATCATAACCTACACAGCCCTTTCAGATTGGCTTCTTTCACTTAATAATATATATATAAGTTTCCTCCATATCTTTTCATGGCTTGATAGTTCATTTCTTTTTAGGGCTCAAAAATGTTCTATTGTCTGGGGGCACCTGTGTGGCTCAGTTACTTAAAGCATCTGCCTTGGGCTCAGGTCATAATCCCAGGGTTCTGAGA
>NW_022633395.1:0-6142 GCF_010015895.1 Lontra canadensis
AAATAAAGGCCTTAAATGACACACTGGACCAGATGGACATCACAGATATATTCAGAACATTTCATCCCAAAGCAACAGAATACACATTCTTCTCTAGTGCACATGGAACATTCTCCAGAATAGATCACATCCTTGGTTCTAAATCAGGTCTTAACTGTTATCAAAAAATTGGGATCATTCCCTGCATATTTTCAGACCACGATGCTCTGAAGCTAGAACTCAATCGCAAGAGGAAATTTGGAAAGAACCCAAATATATGGCGACTAAACAGCATCCTTCTAAAGAATGAATGGGTCAACCAGGAAATTAAAGAAGAATTGAAAAAATTCATGGAAACAAATGATAATGAAAATACAACAGTTCAAAATCTGTGGGACACAACAAAGGCAGTCCTGAGAGGAAAATATATAGCGGTACAAGCCTTTCTCAAGAAACAAGAAAGGTCTCAGGTACACAACCTAACCCCACACCTAAAGGAGCTGGAGAAAGAACAAGAAAGCAAGCCTAAACCCAGCAGGAGAAGAGAAATCATAAAGATCAGAGCAGAAATCAATGAAATAGAAACCAATAAAACAATAGAACAAATCAACGAAACTAGGAGCTGGTTCTTTGAAAGAATTAATAAGATTGATAAGCCCCTGGCCAGACTTATCAAAAAGAAAAGAGAAAGGACCCAAATAAAATCATGAATGAAAGAGGAGAGATCACAACTAACACCAAAGAAATACAGACAATTATAAGAACATATTATGAGCAACACTATGCCAACAAATTTGACAATCTGGAAGAAATGGATGCATTCCTAGAGACATATAAACTACCACAACTGAACCTGGAAGAAATAGAAAGCCTGAACAGACCCATAACCAGTAAGGAGATTGAAACAGTCATCAAAAATCTCCAAACAAACAAAAGCCCAGGGCCAGACGGCTTCCCGGGGGAATTCTACCAAACATTTAAAGAAGAACTAATTCCTATTCTCCTGAGACTGTTCCAAAAAATAGAAATGGAAGGAAAACTTCCAAACTCATTTTATGAGGCCAGCCTCACCTTGATCCCCAAACCAGACAAGGATCCCATCAAAAAAGAGAACTACAGACCAATATCCTTGATGAACACAGATGCAAAAATTCTCACCAAAATACTAGCCAATAGGATTCAACAGTACATTAAAAGGATTATTCACCACGACCAAGTGGGATTTATTCCAGGGCTGCAAGGTTGGTTCAACATCCGCAAATCAATCAATGTGATACAACACATTAATAAAAGAAAAAACAGGAACCATATGATACTCTCCATAGATGCTGAAAAAGCATTTGACAAAGTACAGCATCCCTTCCTGATCAAAACTCTTCAAAGTGTAGGGATAGAGGGCACATACCTCAATATTATCAAAGCCATCTATGAAAAACCCATCGCAAATATCATTCTCAATGGAGAAAAACGGAAAGCTTTTCCGCTAAGGTCAGGAACACGGCAGGGATGTCCGTTATCACCACTGCTATTCAACATAGTACTAGAAGTCCTAGCCTCAGCAATCAGACAACAAAAAGAAATTAAAGGCATCCAAATCGGCAAAGAAGAAGTCAAACTGTCACTCTTCGCAGATGATATGATACTATATGTGGAAAACCCAAACGACTCCACTCCAAAACTGCTAGAACTTGTACAGGAATTCAGTAATGTGTCAGGATATAAAATCAATGCACAGAAATCAGTCGCATTTCTCTACACCAACAATAAGACAGAAGAAAGAGAAATTAAGGAGTCCATCCCATTTACAATTGCACCCAAAACTATAAGATACCTAGGAATAAACCTAACCAAAGGGACTAAGAATCTATACACAGAAAACTATAAAGTACTCATGAAAGAAATTGAGGAAGACACAAAGAAATGGAAAAATGTTCCATGCTCCTGGATTGGAAGAATAAATATTGTGAAAATATCTATGCTACCTAAAGCAATCTACACATTTAATGCAATCCCTATCAAAATCCCACCCATTATTTTCAAAGAAATGGAACAAATAATCCTAAAATTCATATGGAACCAGAAAAGACCTTGAATAGCCAAAGGAATATTGAAAAAGAAAGCCAAAGTTGGGGGCATTACAATTCCGGACTTCAAGCTCTATTACAAAGCTGTCATCATCAAGACAGCATGGTACTGGCACAAAAACAGACACATAGATCAATGGAACAGAATAGAGAGCCCACAAATAGACCCTCAACTCTATGGTCAACTAATATTCGACAAAGCAGGAAAGAATGTTCAATGGAAAAAAGACAGCCTCTTCAAATAAATGGTGCTGGGAAAATTGGACAGCCACAAGCAGAAAAATGAAATTGGACCATTTCCTTACACTACACATGAAAATGGACTCAAAATGGATGAAGGACCTCAATGTGAGAAAGGAATCCATCAAAATCCTTGAGGAGAACACAGGCAGCAACCTCTTCGACCTCAGCCGCAGCAACGTCTTCCTAGGAACATTGCAAAGGCAAGGGAAGCAAGGGCAAAAATGAACTATTGGGATTTCATCAAGATCAAAATCTTTTGCACAGCAAAGGAAACAGTTCACAAAACCAAAAGACAACTGACAGAATGGGAGAAGATATTTGCAAACGACATATTAGATAAAGGGCTAGTGTCCAAAATCTATAAAGAACTTAGCAAACTCAATACCCAAAGAACAAATAATCCAATCAAGAAATGGACAGAAGACATGAACAGACATTTCTGCAAAGAAGACATCCAGATGACCAACAGATACATGAAAAAGTGCTCCACATCACTTGGCATCAGGGTAATACAAATCAAAACCACAATGAGATATCACCTCACAGCAGTAAAAATGGCTAAAATCAATAAGTCAGGAAATGACAGATGCTGGCAAGAATGCGGAGAAAGGGGAATCCTCCTACACTGTTGGTGGGAATGCAGGCTGGTGCAACCACTCTGGAAAACAGCATGGAGGTTCCTCAAAATGTTGAAAATAGAACTACCCTATAATGCAGCAATTGCACTGCTGGGTATTTACCCTAAAGATACAAACGTAGTGATCCGAAGGGGCACGTGCACACGAATGTTTACAGCAGCAATGTCTACAATAGCCAAAGTATGGAAAGAACCTAGATGTCCATCAACAGATGAATGGATAAAGAAGAGGTGGTATATATACACAATGGAATACTATGCAGCTATCAAAAGAAATGAAATCTTGCCATTTGCGATGACGTGGATGGAACTAGAGGGTATCCTGCTTAGCGAAATAAGTCAATCAGAGAAAGACAACTATCATATGATCTCCTTGATATGAGGAAGTGGAGATGCAACATGCGGGGTTTGGGGGGTAGGAAAAGAATAAATGAACCAAGGTGGGATTGGGAGGGAGACAAACCATAAGTGACTCTTAATCTCACAAAACAAACAGGGTCGCTGGGGGGAATGGGGCCAGGAGAGGCGGGTGAGGTTATAGACACTGGGGAGGATATGTGCTATGGTGAGTGCTGTGAAGTGTGTAAACCTGGCAATTCACAGACCTGTACCCCTGGGGATAAAAATACATTATATGTTTATAAAAAATTAAAAATAAAAAAATAAAGATGAAAAAAATAGACTAGAAGGAAAAATAATAAAATAAAACAATAAAAACCTTTATTTTACAAAAAAAAAAAACCTCGAAAAGAAATGAAAATTATAGACCAATATCTTAAGAACATGGATGCAAAAATTCTCAAAAATATATTAGCAAATTGAACTCCCAAAAAGAATAAAAAGAATTATATATCATGACCAAGGATAGGTTATCCCTTGTATACCAGGTTGGTTCAACATTTGAAAATCAAGTAATGTAATCTATTATATCATTAGACCAAAAAATAAAAATCACATGATCATATCATTTGAAAAAGCTGAAATAGCATTTGACATAACCCAACACCTATTCATGATAAAAACTTAGTAAACTAGGAATAGAGGAGAACATCCTCATAGATAAAGACTATCTACAAAAAACCTACAGCTAACATCATACTTATTCATGAGAAACTCTAACCTTTTCCACTAAGATCAGGTACAAGGCAGAGACATTCACCTCACCACTCTTTTTCAACACCATGTATGAAGTCCTTTTAATGAAATCAGGCACGTAAAAGAATAAAAATGTATTCAGACTGGGAAGAACACAAAACTGACTTTAGCAGGTGACTTGATAGGTTGTATCAAAAATACAAAATGACAAAAATACTCCTGGAACTGATAAGCAATTATAGCAAGGTTGCAGGATATAAGGTTAATATACAAAAGTTAATGGTCTTCCTACAGACAAACAATGAACAAGTGGAATTTGAAATTAAAACACAATATCATTTACAATAGCACCTCCAAAACAAAATATTTAGGTATAAATATATCAAAATACGTATAAGATCTTTCTGAGGAAAACCACAAAACTCTGAAGAATAAAATCAAAGAACTAGATAGAAGGACAGCTATTCCATGGTCATAGATAAAAGGACTTAACGTTATCAAGATGTCGGATCTTCCTAAATTAATCTATAGATTCAATGCAATCCCCCCAAAAACCCAGCATGTTATTTTATGGATGTTGACAAACTGATACTGAAGTTTCTATGGAGAGAAAAAGACCCAGAAGAGTCAACACAAGATTGAAAAAAAAATTGGAGGGCTGACACTACCCAACTTTAGGATCTACTACAATACTACAGTAATCAAGACGAGTAATCAAGACAGTGTAGTAGAATACACTGAGAAAGAATGAGAAGTAGACCTTATAGAACACAATACAGAGTCCAGAAATACACTCCTATAAATATAGTCAACTTATTTTTGACAAAGGAACAAAGGCAATTAAATGGAGCAAAGATGGTCTCTTCAAAAAATGGTGCTGGAACAAGTAGATATCCATATATAAAAATAAATAAATAAATTTAGACACAGACTATACACTCTCACAAAAATTAACTGAAAATGAATAACAGACCTAAGGGTGAAATGCAAAGCTATAAACTTCCTAGAGAAAACCCAGATGACCTTGGATATGGTGATGCCCTTTTAGATACAAATACTATCCATAAAAGAAACAATTGATAAGCTGGAATTCACTAAATTTAAAAATTCCTGCTCTGTGAAAGACAATGTCAAGAGAATTAAAAGACAAGCCATAGAGTAGGAGAGAATATTTGCAAAAGATACACCTGATACAGAACTGTTATCCAAAATATACAAAGAAGTCTTAAAACTCTACAGTAAGAAAACACCCTGATTTTTAAAATTGGCCAAAGACCTTAACAGACACCTTACCAAAGAAGATAACATATGGCAAATAATCACATGAAAAGATGCTCCACATCTTATGTCATCAGAAAAATGCATATTAACACAATGACACACCACTACACGTCCATTAGAATATCCAAAATCCAGAACACAGGCAATACCAAATGCTGGTGAGATGTGGAGCAAAAGTAATTCTTCATTGCTGGTAGAAATACAAAATGGTACAACTACAATGGAAGACAGTTTGGCAGTTTCTTACAAAACAAAACATACTTTTACCATATAATTCAGCAATTTTGCTCCTTGATATATACCCAAAGGAGTTAAAAACTTACATCCATAAAAAACCTTACATATAGATGTTTAGATATTTATAGCAACTTTCTTCACAATTGCCAACACTTGGAAGCAATTGAGAAGTCCTTCAGTATGTGAATGGAAAAATACACTGTGGTGCAGCAAGACAATGGAATATTAATCAATGTTGAAAAGAAATAGCAGCTATGAAAAGGAATGCAGGAAACTTAAATGCATATTTCTAAGTGAAAGAAGCCAATCTGAAAAGGCTATATACTGTATGATTCCAACTAAATGATATTTTGGAAGAAGCAAAACTATGGAGACAATAAAAAGATTACTAAGAGCAGAGGGAGGGGGGAAGAGAAGAATATCCAGTACACAGAGGATAATTAAAGCAGTGAAAATATTCTGTATGATATTATAATGATGGATATATATCATCATACTTTTTTCTAAACCTACAAAATTCACAATAGTGAATAAGAGCGAACCTTAAGGTAAACTTTGGTGTCTGGGTGATTTTGATATCGATTAA
>NW_022633396.1:0-6139 GCF_010015895.1 Lontra canadensis
TGCCCCCAATATGGGAGCAGCCAATTACATAAGAAAACTGTTAATCAAGTTAAAGAGTCACATTGATATGAGTACATTAATAGTAGGAGATCTTAACATACCTATCTCAGAAATAGACAGATCACTGAAGCAGAAAATCAATAAAGAAACAAGAACATTGAATGAAACATTGGACCAGATGGACCTCATAGATATATACAGAACATTCCACCCTAAAACAACAGAATACTCATTCTTCTCAAGTGCACATGGAACCTTCTCAAAAATAGACCACATACTAGGTCACAAATCAGGACTCAACCGATACCAAATGACTGAGATTATTCCCTGCATATTCTCAGATCACAATGCTTTGAAACTGGAGCTCAATCACAAGGAAAAGTTCCGAAGGAACTCAAACACCTGGAAGCTAAAGACCACCTTGCTTAAGAATGCTTGGATTAACCAGGAGATCAAAGAAGAACTGAAACAATTCATGGAAACCAATGAGAATGAAGACACTTTGGTCCAAAACCTATGGGATACAGCAAAGGCGGTCCTAAGGGGGAAATACATAGCCATCCAAGCCTCCCTCAAAAAACTGAAAAATCCAGAACACAGCAGCTGTCTCGACACCTTAAAGAACTAGACAATCCACAACAAACCAAACCAACTCCATACATAAGAAGGGAAATCATCAAGATTAGAGCTGAGATCAGTGAGGTAGAAACCAGAGATACAGTAGAACGTATCAATGAAACTAGAAGCTGGTTTCTTGAAAGAATCAATAAGATCGATAAACCATTGGCCACACTAATCCAAAAGAAAAGCGAGAAAGCCCAAATTCATAAAATTATGAATGAAAAGGGAGAGATCACAACTAACACCAAGGAAGTAGAAACAATCATCAGAAGTTATTATCAACAGTTATATGCCAATAAGCTAAGCAACCTAGGTGAAATGGATGCATTCCTGGAAAACTATAAACTCCCCAAATTGAACCAGGAAGAAATCGACAACCTGCATAGACCGATATCTAGTAACGAGATTGAAGCAGTGATCAAAAATCTCCCAAAAAACAAGAGCCCAGGACCTGACGGATTCCCTGGGGAATTCTACCAAACTTTCAAAGAAGAAATAACACCTATTCTCCTGAAGCTGTTTCAAAATATGGAAGCAGAAGGAAAACTTCCAGACTCTTTCTATGAAGCCAGCATTACCCTGATCCCCAAAACAGGCAAAGACCCTACCAAAAAGGTGAATTTCAGACCAATATCACTGATGAGTATGGATGCTAAGATTCTCAACAAGATCCTAGTAAACAGGATCCAAGAGCATATTAAAAAGATTATCCACCATGACCAGGTGGGATTAATTCCTGGGCTACAAGAATGGTTCAACATTCGCAAATCAATCAATGTGATAGAACAAATTAATAAGAGAAGAGAGAAGAATCACATGGTCCTCTCAATTGATGCAGAAAAAGCATTTGACAAAATCCAGCATCCGTTCCTTATCAAGATGCTTCAAAATATAGGGATAGAGGGAACATTCCTAAACTTCATAAAATCTATCTATGAAAGACCCACAGCAAATATCATCCTCAATGGGAAAAAGCTCACAGCCTTCCTACTGAGATCAGGAACATGACAAGGATGCCCACTCTCACCACTCTTGTTCAACATAGTATTAGAAGTCCTAGCAACAGCAGTCAGACAACAAAGAGAAAGAAAAGGTATCCAAATTGGCAATGAAGAAGTCAAACTCTCTCTCTTCACAGATGATATGATTCTTTATATGGAAAACCCTAAACACTCCACCCCCAAACTACTAGAACTCATACAACAATTCAGTAACATGGCAATATACAAAGTCAATGTACAGAAATCAGTGTCTTTCTTATACACTAACAATGAAAATACAGAAAAGGAAATTAGAGAATCGATTCCATTTACTATAGCACCAAGAACCATAAGATACCTGGGAATAAACCTAACCAAAGAGGTAAGGGACCTGTACTCGAGGAACTACAGAACGCTCATGAAAGAAATTGAAGAAGACACAAAAAGATGGAAGACCATGCCATGCTCTTGGATCGGAAGAATAAACTTTGTTAAAATGTCTATACTGCCTAGAGCAATCTATACTTTTAATGTCATTCCAATCAAAATTCCACCGGTATTCTTCAAGGAGCTGGAGCAAATAATCCATAAATTTGTATGGAACCAGAGGAGACCCCGAATCACTAAGGAAATGTTGAAAAACAAAAATAAAACCAGGGGCTTCGCATTACCTGATTTCAAGCTTTACTACAAAGCTGAGATCAGGAAGAAAGACAGCATGGTACAGGCACAAAAACAGACACATAGACCAGTGGAACAGAGTAGAGAGCCCCGATATTGACCCTCAACTCTATGGTCAAATAATCTTCGACAAAACAGGTAAAAATATACAGTGGAAAAAAGACAGTCTCTTCACTAAATTTGTATGGAACCAGAGCAGACCCCGAATCACTAAGGAAATGTGAAAAACAAAAATAAAACTGGGGACATCACATTACCTGATTTCAAGCTTTACTACAAAGCTGTGATCACCAAGACAGCATGGTACTGGCATAAAAACAAACACATAGACCAATGGAACAGAGTAGAGAGCCCATATATGGACCCTCAACTCTATGGTCAAATAATCTTCGACAAAACAGGAAAAAATATACAGTGGAAAAAGACAGTCTCTTCAATAAACTGGACAGCTATATGTAGAAGAATGAAACTCAGCCATTCTCTTACACCGTACACAAAGATAAACTCAAAATGGATAAAAGACCTCAACGTGAGACAGGAATCCATCAGAATCCTAGAGGAGAACATAGGCAGTAATCTCTTCGATATCAGCCACAGCAACTTCTTTCAATATATGTCTCCAAAGGCAAAGGAAACAAAAGTGAAAATGAACTTTTGGGACTTCATCAAATTCAAAAACTTCTGCACAGCAAAGGAAACAGTCAAGAAAACAAGGAGGAAACCCACGGTGGGAGAAGGTATTTGCAAATGACAGTACAGAGAAAAGGTTGATATCCAGGATCTATAAAGAACTCCTCAAACTCAACACACAAAACAGACAATCATATCAAAAAAAATGGGCAGAAGATATGAACAAGCACTTCTCCAATGAAGACATAAAAGTGGCTATCAGAGACATGAAAAAATGTTCATCATCACTAGCCATCAGGGAGATTCAAATTAAAACCACATTGAGATACCACCTTACACCAGTTAGAATGGCCAAAATTAGCAAGACAGGAAACAACATGTGTTGGAGGGGATGTGGAGAAAGGGGAACCATCTTACACTGTTGGTGGGAATGCAAGTTGGTGCAGCCACTTTGGAGGAAAGTGTGGAGATTCCTCAAAAAATTAAAAATAGAGCTTACCTATGACCCTGCAATTGCACTACTGGGTATTTACCCCAAAGATACAGATGTAGTGAAACGAATGGCCATCTGTACCCCGATGTTTATAGCAGCAATCACCACGGTCGCCAAACTATTGAAAGAACCAAGATGCCCTTCAATGGACGAATGGATAAGGAAGATGTGGTCCATATACACTATGGAGTATTATGCCTCCATCAGAAAGGATGAATACCCAATTTTTGTAGCAACATGGACGGGACTGGAAGACATTATACTGAGTGAAATAAGTCAAGCAGAGTGAGTCAATTATCATATGGTTTCATTTATTTGTGGAGCCTAACAAATAGCATGGAGGACAAGGGGAGTTATAGAGGAGAAGGGAGTTGGGGGAAATTGGAAGGGGAGGTGAACCATGAGAGACTATGGACTCTGAAAATCAATCTGAGGTGTTTGAAGCAGCAGGGGGTGGGAGGTTGGGATAACCAGGTGGTGGGTATTGGAGAGGGCATGGATTGCAAGGAACACTGGGTGTGGTACAAAAACAAGGAATACTGTTATGCTGAAAAAAAAATTTTTTAAAAATTAATGCAAAAGAAATAATAATAATAACTGAAAATTTCCCTAATCTATGGAATGCCTCCAAATCTAGGAGGCATAGAGAACTTCCTTCAAAATCAACAAAAACAATTCAACATCAAAAATATTGTAGTTAACCTTGCAAAATATGGTTATTAAGTAAAAAATCCAGTAAGCACCAAGACAAAAACAGTCACTAAATTACAAGGGAAGACATAAGTCTAGCTGCAGTTCTCTCCAAAGAAACTTGTCAAGACAGAATAGAGAGCATGATATAATCAACACGCTGAAAGGGAACAATATATAGCCAAGAATATTCTGTCAAGCAACGTTATCACAAAGAAGAGAAGGAGAGAAAAAGAGTTTCATAGACAACAAAAACTAAAGGGGTTTGTGATCACTACACCAGCCCTGGAGGAAATGTTAAAGGGGACTCGGAGTGGGAAGGAAAGCTCAAACATGACAAAAACCAGAAGGACAAAGGGAAAATGTGCTGAAACAATGAAAGAAAAAAAATAATAAAAGGACACTGAATACCTATCTACTAATAATTTCTCTGAAGATTAGTGGACTAAACACCCTAATCAAAAGACATAAGGTGTCACAAAAACTTAAAACATACAAACAAACATAAAAAAACAAAACTCAACTATATGCTGCCTAAAGACGCATTTAAGACCTCAAGACACCTGCAATTGGAAGTGTGTATATAGAGAAACTTTTATCATGTAAACAGATGTCAAAAGAAAACCAGAGTAGCAATATTTGTATTAGACAAAGTAGATTTTAAACCAAGACTGTGATAATTATGAAGAAAGGAATTATACTACAATAAAATGGACTATCAAACAAGAAGATCAAACAATTATAAACATTGATCCTACCAACATGGAAGCCCCGAACATATAAAACAATTAATAATAAACATAACGGAACTCATTTATAATATAGTAATAGTGGGAGATTTCAACACACTACTTCTATCAATGGACAAATCATCCAAGCAGAATATCAACAAAAAAATAATGACTTGGGATGACAACTGGACTACATGGACTTAATGCACATATCTTAAGGCAGCAGAGTACACATTCTACTCAAGTACACATCGAACTTTCTCCAGAAATCACATACTAGATCACAAATCAGACCTCAACAAGTATAACAAGATAGACATCATACCATGCATCTTTTCTGACCACAGAGGAATGGAAGTTGACGTTAACCACGGGGCGGGGGATCAAAAGACCACAAACACATGAATGTAAACAACATGTTACTAAAGAATGAATGGGTCAACCAGAAATCAAAGAAGAAATTTAAAATAAACAAATAAATAAATAAATACAAATAAAAATGAACATGCAGAATTTCAAAACCTTTAGGATACAACAAAAGTGGTCACAAGAGGTAAATATAAAGCAAGAACTAACAAAAGAAATCAAAAAAATCTCAAATAAAAAAACCTAACCTTACATTGAAATTAACTTGGAAAATAACAAAAAGCAAAGCCTAAGTCCAGTCAAAAGAAGTAAGGAAATAATTGCAATTAGTACAAAAATAAATTATATATATACACACAAACAAAACAGTGGAACAGAATAATGAAAGAGAAACTGGTTCTTTGAAAAAAAAGAAAAATAAGTGAAATTGAGGAGTCAGACTTATCAAAAACATGACAGAAAGAACAGAGATAAATGAAATCACAAATGAGAGAAGAGAAATAATGAAGAACACTACAGAAATGCAATTATAGGAAAATATTATGAAAACCTATATGCTGAGTAGGGGCAAGATGGCAGAGAAGTAGGAGACCCTGTTTCAATAGTCCCCTAAAGTGAGCTAGTTATCTACCAAAACACTCTGAACACCCATGAAATCATCCTGAGATGTAGGATTATATAGTTCTGGCTCTCTACTGGGGCAGAAGACTCCAGTGGAGCAGTAAAGCAGAGTGGGAACAATTGGATTGATATCAGAGCATAAATAGAAGAGGGAGGGAGTCACCAGAAGCATCCCATTGGAAAGTAATACTCCAATATGAGAGTGTCCTGGTAACCAGAATTAACCTGGATTCTGGTTAAAAGCACTCAAAAAGAGCAAAAGATCTTAAGGGGCCATTGGTGGAATCAGGGGGTAATAGGCATGGGCCTAAACACATGGTCCCAGA